>NW_011888832.1:1484237-1486414 GCF_000151845.1 Pteropus vampyrus
ATTGATGGTCGGTTGATAACATAAGGGTGGGGACAACTTTGTTTACCATCATGGCTACTAGGTAGGTGACCAGGCATTGATTTTATCAAGGGTCACTGTTACTGCAGCCATTTCTTGAGTTTCAAATAATGTCCTCCTTTTGACACTTAGATTTCTGGACAGAAATCATATTATATTGACACTCTCAAGGCTTCTGATTCCTGTTGGAATCTGGTGGTTAGATTCCCTGGATTCTACACAGTTCTAGGACCAGCAGAGGCAGAGCACACTCTTTCCTGGGGGTGGGCCTCAGAGGGGAGATCTGCACGTCCCATGTGCATAAGTGAGGGGCAGCTTCCCCCCCAACACACACACACAGGTACCCGGCAACTCTGAATCCAGAAATTTTCCTACTGTTTCTGTTTGAACCCCTTTGTCTGGGCACCGCCCCCCTCCCCATGCACTGACTTTCACTTTCTCTGCTCCAAGAGCAGTTGTCATTGCTATGTTCATTTTCCAGCTTCCAAAATGCTGTTGCCATCATCTTGTCTTGCATTCTGTTTGTATATGTGAGCTCGTGCCTTTAAAGACTTAATTTATTTGTCCTTTTAGCGGAGTTCAGGGGGAGTAGAAATTAATGCAAGTGTCTGAACCTTCTTCTTTAATAGTAAGCGGAGAGTTGCTTCTTTAGTGAACACTTAAAAACAATATTATATGTGTTTCTATGTTTTTGGTAATAGGAATACTTAATAAATTATTTAACCATTTACTATTGTTGGTCACGAGGCTATTTCATACTTTTTACTACTGCCAGTATCACTGAGAACTATCAGATGCATACACCTTTGGGCTCATTCAGAATTATTCCTAGAAAGAGACCCGCTAGGGCCACAGAGATGCCCCTTTTATATATTGGGTGAGATTTTGCAAAATTGTCCCCAAGAAAGTCTTTAGTAGTTTATCTCCCACATCAGCGGTGAAATTCCTATTTTTCCATACTCTTTGCTGATACTGGGCACAGCCACTAAAACCATAGTGGTAAAAATTCTTGCCAATCTGATAGGGGCAAATCGAATATGTGGTTTTAATTTGCATGCTTCTTAGTATATTGAAATGACATATTGTATGTGTATAGCTTGAAAGGCCATTGGAACCTGGGTGATGAGATGGGGGGGAGACCATGGACTGACTCGTCTTTCTCCCCTAAACACTTGTTCCTGACCCCGATATGTCCCTGGCTTACTGATATAGAAAGACACGTAGGCACAGAACCAACGATGTTTGGGCGGGTCTCAGAAACTTGCAACTTCCCTGTGACCGCTGTAATCTACCAAAGTGAGAACTGAGGGCCAGCATCAGTAATTCAGGGATTTGTATCCCTTTGTACGGTTCAGCATGTTGGAGACACTTATGTCATTATTCATGCTGAAGCCTGTTGGACCTCAAAAGGCTTAGCTTTCATAATCAGAGGGCTTGACTGTTTTTGGAAAGGTGAGCTCACCTTCTACTCTCCCAGTTTAGGTGAGGGTTTAGGTGGTTCCTTTTCAGAAGTACTTTCTTGCCTTACCTGCTTCTACCAGATTCTACTTTTGGAAACGCCCTCTGTAATCTTGCCATTCTCAGAATTAAAGTCTTTCGGTGCTCCCTTTTGTCCAGCGTGAAAGCTGACTTGGCTCTCCTTAGCTTGGCATCCAAGCCCTCTGTCCTCTATTTACCCTTCCAGCCCTTGCCGACCTCCCGAAGAAGGCCCTAAACCCACCTTGCACCATTGCCAATGTGCTCTCTTCTCTACTCCTCCAAATCCTGCTCATTTCTTAGTGCCCAAGAGAATCAGGAGGAGTCACGGACAGTTTGGGACACCAACAAACTCTGACAATTCTCAGGGTAAGAAAACAAAACGCTGCTTTAGTCTGTGGTCACTGCGTTCACCCAGATGTCTGTAATAAAACCTATAATAATGGTTTGAGTTTGCTGAGCCCTTTGCAGAATAGAATTCAATCTTAACTTTCCCGGGCCTAAAGTTTTATGTCTTTCTGATTCACTCATTTTTCTTTTTTATTCTTAAAAGGCTGAAAGAAGCTTTTAGAGAGCAGCCCTAGCAAGCAGGGACTGGGTTTCCAATCAGACACTTGTAATTTAAATCAAATAAATACGAAAACTCTGTTGTTACCAAAGAGTAACACACTTGTTCCTGGAAT
>NW_011888832.1:1486464-1520886 GCF_000151845.1 Pteropus vampyrus
CTCCAAATCCTGCTCATTTCTTAGTGCCCAAGAGAATCAGGAGGAGTCACGGACAGTTTGGGACACCAACAAACTCTGACAATTCTCAGGGTAAGAAAACAAAACGCTGCTTTAGTCTGTGGTCACTGCGTTCACCCAGATGTCTGTAATAAAACCTATAATAATGGTTTGAGTTTGCTGAGCCCTTTGCAGAATAGAATTCAATCTTAACTTTCCCGGGCCTAAAGTTTTATGTCTTTCTGATTCACTCATTTTTCTTTTTTATTCTTAAAAGGCTGAAAGAAGCTTTTAGAGAGCAGCCCTAGCAAGCAGGGACTGGGTTTCCAATCAGACACTTGTAATTTAAATCAAATAAATACGAAAACTCTGTTGTTACCAAAGAGTAACACACTTGTTCCTGGAATTATGCTAGATTGTTTTAGACGGCATGAAAGCAAAGTTTTAAGCATTTACGCAATGCTTGCATATTTATTTTGCTGTGTGCTAAGAAAAAAAAATCCTTAATACCAAGTCCATGATTGAATGGACTTTATTTGTGGCAGGAATTGCCAGCCGTCCATTAAAATCCATCCGGTCATCTCTGGTGCACAGCCACACCACATTTCCCAGCCTTCCTTGCACCTAGGTTGGCCATGTGGTTCAGTTCTTCCCAGTGGAACGTGAGTGGAAGTGAGGAGCACCACATCCAGGCCGGCTCCTCCCCACTCCTCCCCACTCCCAGTGACTGGAACCGACGCCCATGCTGACATTGGAAACCATGGATTAAGATGACAAAGCCTCCACCATGGAGACCAAGGATCTTCCAAATCTGGCCCAGTGCCTGTTTTTAAAGTAGTTTTATTGAAACGCAGCCATGCCCCTTTGCCTACGTATTATCTATGCTGGTTTTGCTACTTGCAGAGTCAAGTAGTTGCTGGAGACTCTAGGACCCGAAAAGCCTAAAATATATACCAGCTGGCTCTTTACAGAAAAAGTTTTCCAACCTTCTGGTAGATCCTAGGGTGACCGTATGGGGGCCAGCCACCTTGTTGACCTGAACAGCACCCCTGTTCTTTTCGTAAGCAAGAAATTAACTTCTGAAATTCTGGAACTCTTGCTACTGTCATTCACACTAATTTTACAATAGTGCTTAGTAAGAGCTAATTTAGGCTGTCCCATGGGACCGGTGGCGATGGCCCGAATGCCAGTAGTTTGTGTCACGCAGGACAACCACTTAACGCCCATGGGGAGTGAGCGCTCTCCTCCAGACCCACCTTCAGGCCGAAATTTCACACAAGTGCTCTGCTTCAGTCAGTCTTATGACCAGATTGTCCCCAGCCTCCTGCCAAGAGTCCAATGACCTTGTTACAACACAGGCCTTGAGAGGTATGGATACGTGATTTCTGCCTAATGATCTGAGTGTCAAAAGGAAAATGTTCCCTGAAGCTCGTTGAAATGACTGCAGTAACAATGGCCCTTGATCAAGCCAGTGCCTTGTCACCTAACTGGTGGTCGTGATGGTGGACCAGGTTGTCCCTGCCCTCCTATTGCTAACTGACCATCCACAGTTCACATTAACTTATTTTCAGGTATACACTTTCGTAAATCAACTAGAGGTGTTATTACATTTCCATATTCACTTTTTATTTTTACCATCATTTCAATTTTTAAAAATATGACAACGCATTTTCCATTTGCCTTCATTCTTGGCAAGTTATACGGGTCTTGCATTTATGGAAATGATATAAAATTTCCTTTTTACTCTTGAAAGTAAAAAGAATTAACCCATTTAAGGAAAACTGCTAACAGTAGTACAGATGGTATGCTGATATGGCAAAAAACATGATGTTAGTATGAGAATAACCGAGGTTCGAGAAACGCTGCATATGTCCAGGCTGCGTTGGAAAATGTCATAGAATTCTAGGTTCACAGAATTTTGGTCCAGGGAGGACTGTGCATGAGAGATCACCTCATCCATAGCCACCCGCTGCCTCTCACCACCCGCTTTCCAGAAAGGATGCCCCAGTGTCACCCCGTGGGTTTCCCAAGCTCTCGTCTCGTAGTGCATTGTTCTCCACCATGAAAGGTTCACCTGGTTAATCCCATGATCAAAGCCAAGTGAAGTGGGTCATGGGCTCGCACCTGTCCAGTGCTTGCTCTAGTGCATGCTTTCTATACACCCGTGGAGTAATTCGATGGAGACAGAGAGGTGGGGTGAGGTAGTTTGTAGCCCTCAGAGGTGTCTTCTCTCGTAAGACCTGCCCAGCCACTTAGAAGTTAAGGCCGATTCCCAAGATTTTACTCTCCAGATCATCTCTTTCCACGTGGGGCACCTTAGGGAGTTTCTCAAAGGCAGAACCAGATTCCCAAACAACTGCCACTGAAACAAAGAAATTCTACATTCTTTACAGCTATTGTGAAATAGGGGGAAATATACAGGCATGGCCGACTCCGGCTTCACTCATCACTTCTGTTGAGTTGTCCTGAGCCAGGAACGAGCTACCAGGCTGCAGCCGGATGCAGCAAGGTCTGGAGGTGGCTGCCTCTGTTCGCAGAATTGTCTGGTATCACAAGATTCAAAAGTGGGATTGGGAGAAAAATTAATGCCCATGTTTTCTATGTTTTGCTGATCCCCAGCACCTTATAATCTTCATGGGCCAACAGCCAGGGCTGTGTTTCCGGGTTGCAAAGGCCAGTGTGAGAATGTGTGTGTGTGTGTGTGTGTGTGTGTGTGTGTGTTTGTTGTGCTAAATGATAAGAATCAGCTTCTTTGTCTGCTTAAAAGGCAACCTGAATTGTTGCATGTGGATTGAGATGGGGGTGTTCTTATTAGGGTGACCCGTGTTTCTCTCCTGGATAAAAGTAAGGGAGGAATCTCAGCCCGGGTCAGTCTTTGTAGAAGCAGTCACCTCTGGGGACTATCACGAAGTCCACGCCACAGGGCTGGGATTTGCTCTGAACGGTTTCAAGTTTGTTTTGAGCCCCCCGCCCCCACTTGCAAAGCCTCCCCTGCCTAAAGGCGTCAACTGTGCCTGCCATGGGTCACTCACTGTGTGCTAAGAGGAAAGTCCCCAAGGGAGGAACCTTTTTGTAACAAGTTGTTTGCCATTCTTTGACTAACTGAAATCTGAGAGCCCTGTCCAAGCTCTTGAGATGGACGAGGATCAACTCTGGGTGGGCGTGGCCTAGAGGTACTTACTGAGAGACCTTTGGAAGGGAGAGAGCTTTTCTGTTGCCTCCTGATTGGTCTATAAGGCGGTGGAGGCGAGAGCTGGGGTAGAAAGAGCTGAAAGGCAGGACACGCACAGCCCCTCAGAGACCCACAGGCATCGGTGCTGCTGTCTTTCACAATGTGCCTCTTGGCTGTAGTCCTGGTCTACCTGCATGCTTCCACGGCTTGGGGTGAGTCATTCTGAAGTAGAAATAGCTGGGGGCACATTTGCAAACCCTTGTCCGGGGTCCGGGTAGGGGAGACGGGTATAGGGCAAAGCTGTGACAGGTGCAGTTCCACAGAAACTGGTACCCTCTTGGCTGCACATGCTACATGTTGGGGGTGGGGGTGGAGGAGGGACCATCTGCTAACTTCATGCCTCGCAAATGAGGACTTTGAAGAACTCAGATTTTTTTCTCCTTGATTATTAGTCCAGATATGGCCAGATCGTTGAGAGTGGTTTAGCAGAATATGAATATCAGACTCTGAAGCCAGAGATCCTATGTTCCAATCCCACACAGCTCAGCACTTACTAGCTGTGTGTCCTTAGGCAAGGCACTGCATGCTTCTGTGCCTTGGTTTCCCCAGAAGCCAGGCAAAAAGAGTGGCACATTCCAACTCCACATCGATCAAGGTGGTTGTTTATAAGCCTCAGATCAATGGACGATGAGTGGCAGTGGTACTAAAATGGGGGTGACAACAGTACCTTCCTTGTGAGGTCGTTTTAAGAATAAAATGGGTTTGTTTTTTGTTTTTGTTTTTTCCTAAAGAGCATAGTGCCTGAGATGGAGACGGTGCGACAAAAGGCTCCACAAATAAAGGGGTTGTTTAAAAGCGTTGTGTATTAACAGAAATTATGAGGGAACTGCCACTGAAAACGTAGTTTGTTACTCCCAGTTCCCAAGAGGAAGGGGCCACGTCGCCATTGTGGGCCGCACAGTGAAGCACGGGGGCGGGGGGCTCAGAGGGAGGAGGGAGCAATTGTTGAGGAAAGCCTTTCGTAGCTGTGGGCCAGGAAGAGGTGAGACTAGGCAAACAGGTTTAAGATATGTAAACTAGCCAATTTCAAGGGCAGTTGTCGGGGAACTGGCACTGGGGTGACTGAGGAAAGATGGCAGTGGACCGGCATGTGAGAGCCTGGGAAAGAAGGTGGCAGAGGGTGAGGGCAAGTCGATGCCATTGTAGGAACTGGCCAGGTCTGGGAGGGGCAGAACCTCCAGGGTCAGCAGGGCTCCAAACGTCTGCCCGTGCATAAGAGCGCAGAAAATAAAGACGCAATGGGTACAAGGGTGCAGCAAGGGACCTCAGAATGCGTCTGCGTCGTTTTATAGATGGAGAAATTGAGGCTCCGAGAGGGAAATGTACTTGCCCGAGGTCGACTGGAAAAGCGTGCTCTGGAGTCACTCTCTGGCTCCAGAATCCACAACCGCTGCCATGGCCGTCGGTGCCCTGACAGCCCCAGTCCCATCTGTATTTTATCTTCTTTCTGGTGCTGTGCGCTCTGAGGGGCCTGGAACCAGGTAGGAGGGCAGAGTGAGAAAAGGAATCAAATCCGAGCGTTCCCTGCCCGCCGGTCACCCCGGGCAAGGCCATCCCCTGTCCATCTTCAGCAGGTCTATCCTGGCTGCCTCCATCTCCTCAACAGTGAACCAGGCATATCAGTGCCTACCAAGCAAGGCTTTTGTGAAGGCTACTGAGCCGGACTGCACGTCTGATCCCTAGGAAGTGCTCAGTATATGAATATTACATATAACATAAGCGCAACTGCTGCTGTTACCACGGCTACTTTGGACTGTCGACCCAACCACCCACTTTTTTACCACTACCAATTGTGCCGTGCCCGTTATCTCTGTCAAAGGTTATCGCTGAGTTGATAGAAGCCAGGCCTTTAACAAGCCTGGTTTCTTCTCGGACTTTACCCTCCTCCCCCTCTCTGAAGCACTCAGCAGTCCTGGCACACTTCCTCCCCAGGCCGCCGTGATGCTCACCGCGCTCCACCACACGATGCTCCCCCACCCTGCTCTGACAGTTGGTTCTTAGTCTCGGCCGCAGGTTTCCCTGAGGTTTCTCTGCAGCTCTGGCTCTTCTCCCTCACACTGGCCCCCTCGATGACATCCCAGGTATCCATGGTTTGTACTTTCACCTTCGGGTAGATGATTCCACCCCGCCCCCTCCCCTGGCCTCCTCCAGTCTTGAGGAACCCACTCCCTCGGTGTCTTCTTACCCAGATATCTCCCCGACATTTCCACGGCACCTGTCGAAAACGGAGCAGCATCCCAAGTCAGCTCTGTGTCTTTGCCTTTCCCTCCCTTGTCCCCCACATCTGATCGGGGACCAAGCCCTTCAAAATTCTTTATAGACATCACTGTATTCACACACACGCACACGCACACGCACACGCACACGCGCACGCACACGCGCACACACACATCCTTCAAATTATAAAAAGGAATCTGTTCCATGCGGGAAACTTGGAAAGCACAAAAACAAAAAGTCACCTGCAATCGCACCACCCCTTGACCTCTCGAAAGACGTGCTTCCAAAGTCCATCCCAATGTTAATGTTAATGAACAGCAACGATGACAAAGGAAAACAGCCTAAACGGCCACGGAATGGGATTGGCCACTAATGACGGAAGACACGGATACTGTTTTGTAACCTGCTTGTGCACGTGGTATCACCAGTGTCGCTGCGGGAGTCTTTTGTAAGACTCAGTCGAGATGGTTCTTTTTAATTCTGGCCACACGCTTTGAGGGAGATGTTGACCTTTTATCTGTATCCAAAGGGGAACAATTGGGAGGATGAGAGGCTAGAAGTCGTTTCCGAAGGGGAGTGCTTAAACCACCGACGCTACCGGACAAGGGGGCCTGAGAATGACGGGCACGACCAGGTGCCTGCGGTCCAGGGTGGTCCGTGGCAGGGGGAATCAGGCCTGGTGCGGGAGCTGCAAAGAGGTGAATTTCAACTCACTGAGGGGCACCTGTCTGCTCCACCAGAAAGGGGCAGATAGGAATCCGACTCCAGTCCCTCTCCCCTCTCAAGGACCCTGCTCAGAGCCATCGTGCCACGCTCCTATGCTCCAGAACTGTTCACTGCTGCTCGTTTACTCACTAAATAAAGCCCAAACCCCTCGCCTGCCATGCGCGGCCCTGGCAGCCCTGAGCCCCTCTCATTCCGGGATTCTTTTCCACTCCCCATAGATGCCTCTGGCCCCAGGAGGCCATTCACTCTTCCTACGGCAGGTCCTGCATTTTGGTGTCTCAGAGCCTCACCTCGGCACATTCCCTTCTCTGCTTTGTACCTTTATACCGCCCCCCATTCCAGCTCTCCTGTCCAGTCCTCCCCTAGTGCAAGTCGCAGCACCAAGGTTGCTGCCTCTGTGATGCTACCAGTCGGAAGGCCTTGCTCCCTGCCCTCCCTCCTGTGACACCTTAATAGTTCCTGTCTCGGGACACTGACCACTTTTGCCCCGGCAGTAGGGTCAGGTACGTATGTGGCTCATTGTTCCTCCATGGCTCAGACCCCTGAGAAGAGGGGCTGCTTCTTGTTCATTCTTTCGTCCAGTGTGCAGCTCGGTGCCAGGAGCCCAATGGACCATTGTTTCTAGAAGCTTCTAAGAGTAGAAAACAAATGTCTTGTTTACTCCAAGCAGCTGTCCTGCTTGCATTTATTTTTTGCTGGATGCTGTTATACCTCCAACTCCAACAAGCTCCTTAGGAGAACTCTACGAGTTAGGAAGGATAGCTCACCTCATCTCTCTTTTACAGTAGTAGAAACTGAGGCCTATGAGTTGAGGCGACTCATTCAAGGTCCCATGCCAAGAGTGGCAAGACTCGCCTGGAATCCAGTTCAAACCTTTCACAGATGACATGTCCTCCTTTTCTCTCCATGTCCACAGGGCACCTACGCTCCCCACCTGTCGTGGACACCGTGCAGGGCAAAGTCCTGGGGAAGTATGTCAGCTTAGAAGGATTTGCACAGCCCTTGGCTGTTTTCCTGGGAGTCCCTTTTGCCAAGCCTCCCCTTGGGTCCCTGAGGTTTGCTCCTCCTCAGCCTGCGGAGCCGTGGAACCTGGTGAAGAACACCACCTCTTACCCTCCTGCGTAAGCCGGGAAGGGGTTCTGGGGGCTTAGCGGGGCGCTTTCTCAGTTCCCAGGTGTGTCTAGCTACCTAGTCACAGCAGAGCGACGGCTGGTGTGTCCCATTCATCCTCTTGTTCTCTTCCCTTCCTTTCTCCCTCCCTCCATCCCTCTCTCTCTCCTTCCCCTTTCCTTCCTTCCTTTTAAAAATAACATTCACTGTTTTTATTTCCTGATTGCAAATGTAATACATACTTATTACAGAGAAGTTAGGTAAGTAAAGGTAAGAAAATAACAATCATATGAATCCACAACCTAGAGAGAAGTGCTGTTCATATCTTAAATTCTGTTTTCCCCGTCTGTTATCTGTTGCATATTTTCTCCCTTAAAAATAGAATCACATCGTATAGAGAGTTTGGGTGCCTGCTTCGCCCGTTTGTAAGTAGCATATCATGAACAACATTCTGTGTCATTAAATGGCACAGACTGGCATTTAATAGCTGTCTGATGTTGAATATTGAACCTTAGTTTTTTTACAGTCTTTTATTTGGCATCACGATGTTTTCGATAATATAAATGGCACTGCAATGAGGATCCTGTAGCTAAATATTTACACACATCTATGAATACTTTTGCATAAGTGCCAATAATGACATTTCTAAGCCAAAGAGTATGAACTTTTAGTTAAATGTCCCTCTAGAAATGTTCCAACTACACACTTTCCATTAATATATGAAAACCTCCATTCGTTGAATCTATGGCAAAGCTTAGGGGTACTAAAAAATGTTTTTTGGCTGTTGGCGAGGCAGAGTAATTATTGACATTATCGATATCTTAAATGATTAATCATTCAGATATTTTAATTACTATTATCAATGTGATTAATAGTAATAATTAGTTTTATATAATTTTACTGTTCTGCACTTGAATACTAGTGACGTCAAACTTTGTTTCCCTTTTTTGACATTTGAATTTCTTCTTTTTATGAATATTATGCCTCTTGCTCCTGGCGGTCTGGGGGAAGTTGCCCAGGATGGAAATTAGGGCAGCGTCGTGGGCTCTGGCTCCGCCACTCGGCCGCTGTGTCACCCACTTCATGCCTCAGTTACCTTGCCTACAAGCCGGGGCGGGGAGGCCCCGCTCCTGGGAACATGGAGACGCAGAGATGTTGCTTACAATGTCCTTTGAAATATAAACACTGCGTAGTATGTGTCTCACTGGCTGTGTGAGCCTGGGCAGGTTCTCGAATCCCTCCGTGTCCCTGTTTTCTCGTCTCTAAAGTAGGCTTGATGCTAGAATCTGTGTCATGGGGCTGATTTGCGAGATGAATGAGTCAGCACATAAGGAGTCCCTAAAACAATGGTCAGCATGCTGGGAGGACTCAGGAAAGGCTGCCAATTATAATCTATGCTGGATCCTTAAGGTCTGTTACTAGGCTTGGGAGCGCTAATGATGGAATCTTAGCGTCAGGGCCGGAAGACCCATATGGAGACCACTCCCCTCATTTAGACTCATTCAGATCCAGGCCCAGAGCAGGGAAAGATTTCACCTCCGGTCACCCAACCAGTCAGTGGCCGAGGCGGTTCTGATGTTGCTTCACCCCTGACCTGTTGCAGGCCCCAGACGTCTGCCATCTGAGTGACTTCTCATGGTTTATGGAAGTCTCCCATGGACTAGGCCACCTGATTTACCTGGCGGAGGAACATGGTGGCCCTGTACCCAGCACGGGAGCCCAGCAGAGAGCTGGGCTGCCTCCAGGGCATGCAGGAACTGCCGTCTCCCAGGTGGGGTGGTGGATAGATGGCCTCATCTCACTGACCAGCTGCATCAGGATGGGGAGGCGTGCCAGGCCTTCTCACTACGTGGTGCTGGGGGGTCTTAGCGAGCCCCAGCCCCCAGCCCCCAGGTAGCCTCCTACCCTCTCCAGGGTCTTCAGTCAGTCTGGTAAGAGCAGCTTGGTGCAGGCCTGGAGCCGCCCCCCGACCAAGGCCCGGCCTGACCTTGGCAGACGGCTCCGGGCTTGGCTCATGAAGCTCAGGACTGCCTTCTCCCCACCCCTCCCAGGTGCTCTCAAGACATAAAGCTGAATCAAATGATCTCCAAGTTCTTTTTCGACACAAAGGAGACGTTGCCTGTCAAGAGTTCTGAAGACTGCCTTTACCTAAATATTTACACTCCCGCTGACCTGAGCAAGAAAAGCAGGCTGCCGGTAAGTGGAATGTGGAAAGCAGCAGGGCCGCGGAACCTTCTGGTACAGACCGGAAGGGGAAGGAGGCAGCTTGGGGCAGGGCCATCACAGCCACCGAGGGCTGTTTCGGGGGCCCCGGGCTTCCCTTACCCACCACATGACCAGGCCACACGACCACAGGAAATAGTTTCTATACCTCAGTTTCCCCAGTGACAGACAGAGGGCCTCTGGGGGACTTTGCTGTACACTTGTAACCCACCGTCAATTTTTCTAAGTTCTCTCATGCTAGTAGAAGGACAAGAATGATTACTCCTAATTGCTAAATTACTCCTGGTTGCTAAGACACAATTACCTCTAAAGATGGACATGGAAGGAATCTTAGAGAGAAGCCAACAACCCAGCACTTTCTTTACAGATAGAGAAACTGAGGCCCAGAGAGGGGGAGGAGAGGTCATCCAGGAGGGCTGGCAGGACCAGAGCAAGAGTCTCTTGATCTTCAGACCCGCGCTCTGTGGCACAGACAGGGACAGGGAGCATGTGTGTGGCCTTTCTCGACACACACAGATGGGGCTCTGACAACTTTCCGCGTCCCCTGGTGACTGAGGTGTGAAAGCAGCACCTGGAGTAATCCGAGAATCACTTTCCTTTGCCTTCAACCAAATACCTGGGACTTTCTCATAGCTAATTGCACTCCGTAATTGTCTTTGGCTAGGTTGCTGGCCCAGTAAGTTAGCATTTGCACAATAAATGAAAGCCCAGAGATGGGGCAGGCTTCCAGACTTGGGCTGGAGGGTGAGGCGGGCCTCCTGGACGCAGTTTCCAGAGTGGAGAGGGAGGGGTGCGGGCAGGGGTGAGAGAGCGTGTCCGTGAACCTGGGCCTAGAAGTAGCACTGCACAAACTTGCCTCAAAGAGGTGGGGACAAAGATTCGCTCACTTATCCGTTCGTTCTTCGATTGTATGCTCAGGGCCCTTATATCCATAGCTAGGCTTGGGGTTAGGAGAAAGGAATAACGCACAACCATTACCATGGGGCCCCTGCCTTCAAGCATCTTAGCATCTGGGCTGCACAGACAGACCAGCTTCTTCAGCAAATCACTGCTCACCAGCTTTGGTTCCGCCTTCCCTCGCAGGTGACAGAACTCTGTCCCTCTGCCCCGAGATAGGCAGGGATCAGAGGTGCAGGAAGAACAGGGGCTCTGGGAACCAAGAGGTGGGAGAACATCTGCTTATGGACACAGGCTCTGGAGTTGCAGAGTCTGGGTTCAAATCCTGGTTCTGCCTTCTACTAGCTAAGAGACTGGCTGCTTCCTCAAAACGGGAACAGTGACGTGAGTATTCAGTGATGAATATCTCGGTGCCTGGTGCAGTACACAAGGCAGGCCCTCCCGACACCTTAGTTATTGTTGAGAGAAGGTCTGACTCTTAACCTGATGGCTGACCTACCGCGCTGTGGCCATTGGCTGCAGCGTCCTGGGTGTCTCAACACAGAGACTCTGGAGCCAGGCGCATGGGTTCAAGTCCTGCTTCCACCACTTATTACATAACTTGGCATCTGAGGTGCCTCAGTTTTCCTGCCTGTTAAATGGCACGATAGTAATTTCTACCTCATGGTTGGTTTACTTTCTGGTGCTTAGAACCCTGCTTGGCCCATGGGTTGTGTTCAGAGTTCTTTTATTTCTTCATTAACGAAATAATTACGATATTATTATTTCAACCACTTATTTCCCCGCAAAGTGAGGTCTTTAAATGCAAGAACCATTTATTATGAATCGTGTCCATACTCATCCTCGAGTCTTATTTGTAGAATTCTAAAGGTTATAAGATCATGTTCGTCAAATGATTGAACACTTCTTGGAAGAGGTAGCTTGTAGGCTGGGCTTCGAAGGGTGGATGAGATTTAGGGATGCAGAGGTGGGAGAGGGAAGAAATATTAGGAAAAGATGCCACATGTACGCTTGTTGAGATAATCATTCACACACACATGAGAAAAGTCTAACTCACTACACAAGAGGTAACTAAGGCGAAGCTGAAAGTCAAGGGCTGCCGCAGGCAGAGTGTGCCGAGCTGGGTGAGGGGTCCAGATATGAGATGTTAGGAGTGCTGAGGAGTGGATGACACCCTTAGCCGTGGCTGTTCCCATGATGGTGTTCTCAGCATGATGAGCTTTGGGAGGAGGTGACCCTGGGGCTGGGGAGACAGGTAGGAGCAGCCAGGTACATTGAATGGGGTGGTGACCCTGGCCCTAGCTGGAAGAATGAGGAAGGAGAGTGACTGCCTGCTCCAACTTTGCTGGGGACTCACGGACTTTGAAGAATGGCCTTCCTGAGTCATGGTCAAGAGGTAGGTGACTAAGACAAACGATGTCCTGAGATCTTTCTGAGCTCTGCTTCCTATAACCAGGACGATCACTTCTTCCCTGGCCAGGTGATGGTGTGGATCCACGGAGGTGGTCTGTTGCTGGGCGAGGCATCAACCTATAATGGACTGGTCCTCGCTGCCTATGAAAACGTGGTAGTAGTGACCATTCAGTACCGCCTGGGCATCTGGGGATTCTTCAGGTGAGATGCTGGACTCACTGTGCATTGGCTCCCAGAGCGAGGGTGCTAGGACCCAGCTTTGGTCATGTCAGTCCTCAGGGGATCTCGGTTAGTTCCTCAGGAAGGCGCCCGAATCCTTTCATCGCTGAGCTCCACGTACCATCTCATTTCCTCTGCTCCTCATCGCGGCGCTGTTTCCTCTTCCTGTAACGCCTGTTCTACCTGGCAAACCCCTCTTCACCCTGTGAAGCCTGACACAAATGTCCCCTCTTCTGAAATACTCATTTCCTTTTTACCTGTAATGCCTGAGCACCTTACGCACCCCCGAAATGACACCTAGCAACACGATACTTACAGCAGCAGTTTATACGTCTCATCTCCTGTGGGAAAGTAAAGCAGGGGCAGACTCAGGGCGGAAGCGTGATGGCTGCTTCTGGGTGATGGGAGCTGGGAGGTTGTCAGAGCATCCGACCCCACAGACAACCATCCCCGGAGGAATATGAGATCACTCGCCCTATTTCCTTCTGCATATGGCACATGCATGAGTCAAGGCTAGAGTCTCCTCCATCGAGTCTGCATGAAGACAGGAACCAGGTGTTCTTAGGACAGAGTTTCTGGCAGGTTTCCTAATTGCACTGGCCCCAGGACCTCTGACCCAGAGAGGGCCGAGGGGCAGGCTTGGGGAGGGGTGGGCTTCTCACCCGGAAGACCTGTAGGGGTGGAGGAGGCTTATCCCAGGTGAGTCCTGTCCCAGGATATATCAGCTTCATTGAGACTCCTCACCTCTTTAGCCCCCTGCCTGTTTCTCCGCTCCTCATTGCGATGAAGCTGCTCTGCTGACACCACCTTCCTCAACTCCCAGCTTCTCCTTTCCCCATACCAGGCGGGTCTCTACTCTGATCACACCACCGATGGCTCTGGTTGAGGTCACTGGTGACCCTCCAGCTCTTGGTCCAACCTTGGCAGCCCCACACATGATCGCTCACACTTCTTTGAAATTCTTCCTTCTCTTGGCTCCTGGCCACTTCTTGCCTCGGACACTGCTCCCTCTTGGCCTTTTCAAAGGCCCCTCCTCCTCCCTGTCTTCAGGCTTCTGTGTGTATCTCCACTGGTTCCCCGAGTGATCTCGGGGGGCCACTTTCACAGCTCCCTAATTTTAGCCTTGACCTCTCCTTCTAAACCTAGAGACACATTACTAATGACCTACTGCTGTCTTTACGGGGTGTCACTTCACAGGGACGAACTTAATCCTCGACTCCCAGTGCCCCTCCCCTGGAAATACTCCTTTCTCCTAATGCCTCCTGCTCAACTGCTGGCAGCTCCGTCTTCTCGTTGCTCAACGTAAAAGCCCTGCAGTCAGTCTAGACCCTTCCCTTTGTCTCCCACCCCACCCATTATGCATCAGCAAATCTTCTGGACTCCACCTTTAAAACATATTCAGAATCCAACCACTTCTTGCCTCCTCTCTTCTATCCACCCTAATCAAAGCTCTCTGTGTTACTCACCTGGATTATGGTAATAATCACTTACTTTAATAACCCTTTCATACCATGTTCCACGCAATAGCTAGAGTGATCATTTGAGACAAACAGAACCATTTCTTCCCCGGCAGTGACTTCTCACATTACTTACAATGACAGCGAAGGCTTTACCGAAGCCCACAGGACCCTCTTTAGTTGCTTGTCCTGTACTCACACTTTTTGATCACCAGGCCCCAGGGCCTTTGCACTTGCTGTTTCTGCTGCCTAGAATTCCCTAATTTGGATATTTACAGGGCTCATGAGTTCACTCATTCAAGTCTCTATTCAAGTACTGCTGCCTCAAAGAGGCCTTCCCAGGACAGCTGATCTGAAACGGCCCCACTGCCCCATCGCTGCCTTTTCTCTTACTGTTTTATTTTTCCTGAAAGCATTTTCACTATCTGGCATTAAATTCTATATTTATCTGTTTATTTATTCATGATCTGTAGTGTAAGCTCGGTGTAGTTAGAGATTTTGCCTATTTTGTTTTCAGATGTGTTTCTGCCTCTTAGAACAATGTTTGGTACGTAGTGTTTGGCTCAATAAGTAGATGCCAGATTAAGGAATCTAAAGCCCTACACCAAACAATGTTTCAGGAATGGAAGGCAGGTGACAAACCCTGAGTCAGGGCTATGAAAGCTATGACTTATTCCAGAAGGCTCACTTAGAGCCCGCAGCCCAATCTGTGGTCCTGAGAACCCTGCCATGATGTCTCTGCTCCCATCCCCACCCTGTTCTCTTACAGCACGGGGGATGAACACAGCCCGGGGAACTGGGGTCACTTGGACCAGTTGGCTGCCCTGCGCTGGGTCCAGGAGAACATTGCCAACTTTGGAGGGAACCCTGGCTCTGTGACCATCTTTGGAGAGTCAGCAGGAGGCCAAAGTGTATCTGTTCTTGTAAGTGTTCCAAGCCCTAACGTGGCTGTTGTTGGGACCCGTTGGAGACCAGCTGATCTAATCATGGGCATCTTTATTAACAAGACCTGGATTCAAGGCTGATCTTACTCTGCACGGAATCAGATAGTGGAGGGTTCATAGCCAAATTCTCCTTGGCCCCCAGGAAGCTCAGCATCCTAGGGCCACAGTAATCTCCAGCCACAGCCTGCAACACTCCTCCTCTTCTAAATTAGTCAAGCTCTCTCTCTCTCTTTCTCTCTCCTTCCCAATCATTTTTATATTAGGACTCACCTCACTTCTCTTGGGAAGCAGGGGTGGGTATAAATTATGAATAAGAGGAGGCACTTATGAGAGGTGGGCAGTGTCATTGTTTGGCTTAAAGCCAGATCTACATGTCAGGAGGACATGAGCACTAAGAACGGGTCAGGGGCTCTTCTGAGGTGGGCTGGTGGTTTGTCCACTCCCAAGAGGGAGGACAGTAGTCTCTGGGAATGAAGGGTGGAGCTGGGCTGGAGAAAGTGGGTGAGAGAGAAGAGAGGAATTGGAAGGTAGGATGGGGTAGGGATGGGGCAGGGGATGCGGACACAGGCACAACCTGGAAAACCAAATTAGAAGGTGCGAGGAGTTGTAAGAAACCCTCGAGCTGCATCATAGTTGAGCAGAAGGTCAGCACTATTACTGTACTTTTTAAAAATACGCATTTTTTCCATTATAGCTGACATACAATATTAGTTTCAAGTACAACACAGTGATTTGACATTTATATAATTTACGAAGTGATCACCTTGATAAATCCAGTACCCATCTGATACCATACATAGTTATTACAATACTACTGACTATATTCCCCATGCTATGCTCTACATCCCCATAAGTATTTTGTATCCACCAATCTCTATTTCTTAACCTCCTGCCACACTTCACCCATCCCCCTAACCTCCCCATCCAGCAACCATCAAAAGGCTCTCTGCATCTGTAAGGTTGTTTCTGTTTTATTTGTTCATTTACTCAGTTCTCTAGAGTCCACATATAAGTGAAACCATATGACACTTGTCTTTCTCTGTCTGACTTACTCCACTCAGCACAACACCCTCTAGGTCCAACCATATTGTTGCAAAAGGCAAGATTTCATTTTTTTCTATGGCTGAGTAATATGCCATTATATATATGTATGTATATCTATATATCAGCTCTTCTTCATCCATTCATCCACTGATGGACATCCAGGTTGCCTCCATATCTTGGCTGTTGTAAACAATGCTGCATCGAATATTTATGGATGCACATGTTGCTTCAAAGTAGTGTTTTGGGTTTCTTCAGCTAAATACCCAGAGGTGGGATTACAGGGTCCTACTTGGTCTCTTGTTATAGCCTTTGCTTTAAAGTCTATTTTGGCTGGTATAAGTATTGCTACACCATTTTTTTTTGTTTGTTTCCATTTTCATGAAATACCTTTTTCCATCTCTTTACTTTCAGTCCACGTGTCTTTCAATCTAAAGTGAGTCTTTGTAGGCAGCATATGTAAATGTTTTGTTTTCTTATCCATTTAGCCACCCTATGTCTCTTCCTTGCTCCTCAGTAGGAATCTACACAGCCAAGATATTCCTCCCAATTTTTAACTGCCACAGGCAGGTGTAGGACCAGCCCTGTTCATGTTTCTGCCCCTCCTACCAGTCTCGGAGTGGCTTCCTCTGTATGTCCTTAGTTATAAGATTTCTGTTCAGCTAGTCTTCAGGCAATTCTCAGTGATGGTTGTTCTGTAGTTTAGTTGTAATTTTGATGTGGTCATGAGAGGAGGCAAGCACTGCACTTACCTACTCCACCATCTTGACTGGAACAATTATTGTATTTTTAAAACATACTACATGTTTGCTTTCATAGTTTAATACTCAGAGGAAAATTTTTATAGTTTGCAAAGTGGAGAAAAAGGTAAAGTACCAATAAATTCAAAAATGAAAGGTCATCCGTAATTCCATTACTCTCCATATTCACTGTAGGCATTTTGATATGTATTTTTCTAGTCTTTTTCCATGACTTACTCACTCATTCACTCTATCTATCTATCTATCTATCTATCTATCTATCTATCTATCTATCTATCTATCTATCATTACCTGTCACCTCTCTCTCTCCATTTAGGATTTTTTTAAACAAAAACTGTATTAACATCACAATACAACATAAATATTTCCCTAACTCTTAAGTACTCTTCCATAATTTTATTTTTTATAGTTGCATAATATTCCATGGTAAGAATGAAACGTAGCTTATTTATTCCATCTCATTATATTGGAACCTTGGGTAATGGCCAATCTTTTTCATTATAAACAGCATGAGCACTCTTAGAAAGTGTTGTGTGCTTCCATGATTGTTTTTCTTAGGATAAATTCTGAGTAAAAGAAATGCATAATCAGAACTGTGTCTTTAAAGGGTTGCTAGGAATTGCTCAGCTGCTTTTCTGGTACTTTTGATTGTTATAATCAGTGCTCTCTGCATAGTTCCTGTTCTGTCACTCACTCTGTGACCCTGGCTTCCTCCAGCTGAGGTCTTCTCCGAAAAACTGGGCCCTGGGCTCAGCCTGGGGAACAGGCCAGGCCAGGTGAGGACCTGGTATGTCCACTGAGCCCAGAGTCTCTAGGAGAACAGGCTAGGGCAGAGCTGTGGGTGGGGGTTGCTCTTGAAGACTCCCTCCCCATGAGCATAAACTCTATTCCTCTCTACTCCTGTCTCAGGTGATATCTCCCCTAGCCAAGAATCTCTTCCACCGGGCCATCTCTGAGAGTGGTGTGGTCCTCACTGCTGCTCTGAGCAAGAAGGACATGAAGACCTTAGCTCAGGTAGGTTGCACAGTGACAGCCCCCACGTGCTTTGCTCTACTCTCCTGGAGTCTTCAGGGGTCTTCCTTGCCGTGGTGTCCAGCTGACATGCTCAGAAAGTCACAGGAGAATAGCTGAGTGAAAGAGCAAGGAGACACCTCACCCACTCTCCCAGTTTTACTGCTGAGCAAACTGGGCCAGAAAGCAGAAGCAGCTTGCCAAGGTCAGTGAGTGATCAGGGCAGAGCTGGGGCTCAAGCTCACGACTCTGGACTGCCAGAACAGTGCACTATCCATTGACCATACTTTGCAAATTGTGCCAAGATGAGGTGCTGGGCCGGACAGTGGGGAGTGGACTGCCATTGTGTCTTATCTCTCTGCGAGTCTGAGTTCTGGTGAACTTGCAGCACGTGGGCTTGAAGTGGTTCCTCCCTGGGGGCTTTGCAACTGCAATGGAGTCCTGGAGAATTTCTTCATTGAGTCATTCATTCACTCAACAAATAATCTTGATATAACCAGACATCTAACAACCTTGCAAAGCTTCCATTCTATGGAGGAGATAGATGAATGATTATATAAGCACACAATTATAAAATGTCAACTTTTGTCACAACGGAGTCGAAAAGGAGCACTTAGTCCAGGGTGGAGGGGGAGGTTATCAGGAAAGGCTTCCCAAAGAAAGTGATCAATAAGTTGAGAAAAGAATGATGAGCCATCATTTGTTTGGTGAGAAAAGAACATTCCAGGAAGAGGGAACAGCACGCACACTGTCCCATGGCAGGAGGAAGTATCTCAAGTGAGAGTGAATGACGACTCCGATGTGGCTAGAGCGGAACGTGCAGGGGGACCCGGAGTGAGCTGAAGGTGGGGACACTGGCAGAGGCCATGCTGCATAGGACCCTGGCGAGGGCTTCGTCTTTCTCTGGAGACTGATAGGAAGCCAAGGAAGGGAGAGTAGCAGGGCGGCTCTGCTGAGGAATGCCCCTGGAATGGGGGGTGTGGTGCTGCGGGAGCGCATTCGTGGAGAGGCGCAGGGAGCAGCCAGACTTTAAGGGCCTGCTAAGGAGGAGGAGAGGAGATGAAGACATGGAGAATTTTGAGAATGTTTTTCAGAGCTCTTCGGTTATAAACAACAGGAGCCCTCTTGACCGGGCTCCCATCAGGGAAGAGGAATTTATTTAAAGGAAACTGGTGGCAGAGATGGGGCTGGATTTCACTATTGAACAGAAACTAGAAATTGGCAGAATGAAGGGAATGTAAGACTTTGATTCTTGCTCTTGTGCGCTGTCCCCCACACCCGTCACCACCATCATTTTCTCTCAGTCCACGCCGAGCTAGATTCTGCGTCAGACACTCTACTCGGCTTTGGGAGCCCTTGCACGCTCTCCAGGTGGCACGGTGACCCTCTCCATTTCACCTTCCCCTCTGGCTGCGCTTTGCAATACTTGTCCAAGGCCACATGCTAGTAAGTGCAGAGTTGAGGTTTTGAAACCAAGCAGAGCTGGGTTCCATGCTCTTAAGCCTTCTTCATACTGCCCTCTTTAGACATTCGGCTTGGAGATCACTTTGCCCATTTTAATAGAGTTGACGGAGATAGAGGTTATATAATTAGTGTGACTGAGACCTAAGAGCCACACTCGCTGACCTAGAGAATTTTCCTCTGCCCTCTACTGCCTTTGGACATTGAGGTTGAGATAGAACACCCACTTTTGATTGAGGAAAGGGACGTGGCTTTTTAATCCTGCTGTTGCCTATGATCTCTGCAGCGAATTGCTATCACTGCTGGGTGTAAAACCACCACTTCGGCTGTCATAGTGCAGTGCCTGCGCCAGAAGTCAGAGGAAGAGCTCATGGAGATAACGCTGGAGATGGTAGGTGCCCCCATTCTCGTGGCTACACGAGCCCCTCGCCCTGTAAACTTGGCCCCAGGCATCATTTAAGCTGACCCTTTACCTTCAAAAAACTACTTGGGGGCAGTATCTCGCCTCCCTGAAGCAATATCACCCCTGGATCTAAATGGAGAATTTCTTTCTTTCTTTTTATTATGAAATATCTCAAATGATAGCAAAGTCAAAAACTAACATAATGAACATTAGTGTAATAATCCCCCAGCTCTGTCTAAACACTATTTTGTCATTTTGTTTTCAGACATATTTTTAAGAAATTAAACATTATTCCCAGAGGTAACTACCACGCTGAATTTGGGGAATGGAGATATTAAAAAAAAAATTTTTTTCAGAAAGGTCGTCAAAATTTATCTTGGTTAATTTAGAAATGATCAGTATAACCCAGTGGTGGCGCAGTTTTCTAGATTTTCTGGGACTCTGCCTCAACTGTGATTCTGAGATAACCGTACGTCCACCCATTCATCCATCCAACCGTCCATTCATCATCTTATTATTATATCCATCTATCCATCCACAAAAACATCCAATTCATTAATATCCTTTCACTAATCTAATATCAAGCCATCCATAACTTTTATTTATCTATTATCAATCATTCATGCATCGTCTAGCCATTATATATCTTTACTCCATCATCCATCCTTCTAAAATCAGTGATCCATCATCAATATGCTAGTTATCACCCATCTATCCACTTATCCACCTAATTCACCCATACCCCATATGTTGACCAAATCTAGCCATCCATCCATTTATCCATCCATCCATCCATCCATCCATTATAAGTGTACAGGGGCAGGTACAGGGAGAGCGATGCAGACATGAATTGGATATAGTCTCTACTCACAAGGAACCATCTAAAGAGAAACACACCTTTATACTTGGTGGATTAAGTGTGGTGGGAGTACAGAGAAGGGGAGCATGCATTGTAGTCCGCAGGGATGCATCACAGAGAAGGTAACATTTGAGGATTGATGCATGGCTATGGCACAGGTCACCATGGAGATACGATAGCAGGACAGACAGTCAGAGAATACAGGGAATACAGCGTGCAGAGCCATGGGAACTATTACCTTCTTTGCTGGGAGGGGGTGAATGTGAGCCCAGAAGTAATCTGAGTTCCTGGATTCTCTGTCTGGACCCTGGGCCCCTGAAGATATTGCTGGTCCCCCAGGTACAGGCCTCTAGCACTGGACTTGGCTCTGTTCCCATGGGCTGAGTGCAAGGTGGCCTTGGGGCTTGGGTCCTGGTTTCTAAGGCTCAAATAAGGTGACTAATGTAGTCAAAGAATTAAAATACAACTGTTTTCTGATGCCTAGAAAGAGGCAAATTTATTCCATGTGGCATAAGAGGACCCAGCTTATAAGGGGGAACCCAGAGAACCTCAGAGCCATGTTTCCCTTCTGAGATTTTCTGAGATCATGTGGAAGTCTTTCCATGATTATCTGCTCTGCCCTACACACCCCCCCACACACGCACACACACACGTGCGCACACACATGCACACACGCACACATGCAAACACGCACACACACATGCAAACACGCACGCACATACACACATGCACACATGCACACATGCAAACACGCACGCACATACACACGTGCGCACACATGTGCGCACATGCAAGCAAGCACACACACGTGCACACGCATGCACACACGCACACACATGCGCACACACGTGTGCACGCACATGCACGCACGCACACGTGCGCACACACACGTGCGCACACACACACACACAGCCATAGAGCTACAACCCATAATAGGGGACTCTACCTATTGGTCATTTTCTGCCTACTGGTCAGACTAGTTAGCCATAGTGTTAACATTACAATCAGTGAAATCTTGGTGAGTATACAGCAAAGAAAAGTGTGGGTGTGGGGTGAATTTTAGTGAGCTTGTATGAGACTGGACTTTCTAATGCAAGATGAGAAAACTTTTCAAATTGCCTTAATCAGAAAAAGAAATGTATTGTAACAGAATCTTCAGATAAATGAAAAGTTCAAGAGTACATACATGTCTTCAGGCATGGCTGGACCCAGATACACATATATTATTAAGACTCTGTGCTTAGCCCTCAACTTTTTACCTCCTAGGCTGGCTTCAGTCTCAGGCAGGTTTGTCCCCTGGGGAGGTCAAAGACAACAACAGCACTTAGACATATATCCTATCTGCTTAGGAACCCTCTTTACCAGCAATTTCAGCAAAAGTTTTGTGGTAAACACCATTGGCCTGACATGGGCATGTGCCCATCTGTGAACTAATTTCTTTGGTCAGGAAGAGGGGATACCACAGTCGTGTGTGTGTGTGTGTGTGTGTGTGTGTGTGTGTGTGTGTGTGTGTGTGTGTATCCCGGGCATATATATGCCTGGGCTCATGGAGTGAGAATGGGGAAGAGGGAGGTCTCCCAAAGGAAAATTGGGGTGCCGCTGCCTGAGGGAACAAGAAGAGGAAATGGACGGAGGGCAGGGCAGGCACAAACAACAAACATACTCTCCAGAGCTCCCCTCCTCCACCCCACACCTGCAGCCCGTGCTCGTGCCCAGGGGACCCAATCTCCTGCCTACTTCCTCTTGGTCCCGCCAAGGTGGCACCGGGAGGCACAACCTGAGACCTTTGGCACGCACATCACGAAGATCAGCTTTTCTTCCAGAAAGCCTTCTCACACACATCCCTTTGTTTTCACAGAATTTTTTTCGTCTTGATTTAGTTGGAGATCCCAAAGAGGTAAGGACCTTTATTTCCTTGATTACAAGTTTTAAATCTTGACAATGTTAAAGTCCAGTTAAGTACGAATAAAAGAGTTCTCCCTTGTAGACTCCTGCTAACTCCCTGTGATTGCTGAGGCCCAGAGAGGGGCAGTAACTTGCCTGGGTAACGCAGCCAGGAGAACCAGCCGTAGGACTGGAACCCGTTCCCGTGACTCCCAGTCCAGTGCTCTCAGTCATCAGCTCTGGGTCCCCTGGGCCCAGCCTATTCCCCTTTTTGGTTATATTTCCTGCTTCTAAAAGTGCTCCAGTGGGAGAAGGCTGTACTGGCGACTTGCAGCATGGGGCGGTGGAGGGGCCTGGATGAGGGTTCTTCAGGAGCCTTCACTGAGGGTCGATTAGCTGTGTGAGCTGCACCGTGGGCAGGACTGTCAGGAAGGGAGTGAAGAACCTCAGGCTCGAGGACACCACCCGCTCCCAGCCATGCAGGAAACGCCAACGGCGCCCTCTCCAACTCCTTCCTCTTCTCCTCCCACCTTCCGAAGCATCGGCAGGTTCTGACGACATGACCTCTGCAACATCTCACAATCCTGTCCCCTCTGCTCTCTCCCAGGGGGCAGTAGGGCTTACCTTAGAAGGTATTGCATGGATTAAATGAGATTCACTGAGTCATCATCCAGCAAACATTTAATTAGCACTCACTATGTGCCAGGACTCGATTTTCGAGCTGGGGGACACACCAGGGAAGCAGGCAAAGCAGATACAAGCCCCTGCCCTCTCGGAGTGAGGGGAGATTACAAGAAACAAACACATAAAAAACGGAGCATGATTGATGAGGGTCAGTATTATGGAGGAAGAGAAAGTGGGAAACAGGCACGGAGTTTGCCAGTGGTTTGAATTTACATAGTGGGGGTCAGGGAATGTCTCAATGAGAGGGTGACGTGGGAGCCAAGTTCTGCAGGAGAGAGGAGGAAGCCAGCAGTCGGAGAAACTGGAGGGAGAGCGTTCTAGGCAGAGGGAGCAGCAACCCCAAATCCCTGAGGCCGGAGGAGAGGGCGTGAGGGGAGAGGACGGGCTCGAAGCTGGCAAGGGAACGGGAGCGGGGGTCACTTAAAGGACTTGAATTTCGATACCGAGTGGCATGGGCTGTGTTGGGAGGTTTTCGAACAGAGGAGTCATGAGACCTTCGTTTTTACGAAAGAGCTCTTTGACTGCGATGTTGAAACACAGTAGGGAAAGGGCCACACAGACTCAGGGACACGAGCTGTGTCCCCAGGCAGCGGATCATGGCAGCTTGGATGGGCCGCGGCAGAGGGGATGGCCAGGGGGGCTTGGTGTCTGGATATTTTTTAAGGAGCAGCCAACAAGATTTGCTAATGGACAGGCTGTGGGGCTTAAGACGAGCAGAAGGGGTGGCACAGGCCCCTGGCTTTCTGGACCCGAGCGAGGTAACGTCCACATAGGGCAGCCACTTGCACCCGCTCTGGACAGGGACAGTTACTGCTGTCCTCACCGCTGCTGGCGTCAGTCAGCACCCCCACTGGACGCTGCCAGACCTGCCGGGGCCTCTGTCTCTCTCCGGAACTTTTTTGGGAGGTGTTGTGGGGGTGGGGGGGGCGGAGTTCAAATGTTTTTAAATTTTTAAATTTTAATTAGTTTCAAGTATACAGTACGTTGGTTAGACATTTATATAGTTTATGAAACGACACCCTTAACTGCTCCTTCCCTCCTCTGGCTTTGCTCCGTTCACCTCTGCTCTCTGTCCCCACTGCCGTGGCTCGCGATGCTGCAGGAATCACTCCGATCATCGCAGGCCAGGGCACGCCGGCTTCTCACAGCACAGATCCCCCTGTCTCCGGGAATTTACCTCTTCAAGGCGTGTCTGAGTGCTCGCTCCGTGCCGGGCATTGTACAAGCCCGGACCGCAGTCGCTTGACCTCGCTGGTGCCCCAGGCCATCCCTCCCTGCATGGGACACGGGGGCCCCTCTGTCCCTCTGCTCCTGCTGGTCCCACAACTTAGCAGTCCCTGCGCCTGCTCATCCCCCAGAACCCGCTGCCCATGCCGGGCCTCACTGTGGGGTGCCCTATGTCCTCCTTCCAGAATGAGCTGCTCCGCTCCCCCAGCTTGGGCCGTGCCTCTCAGAGAGGGCGGTGGTCACGCCCCTATCTTCCTCCCCTGCCACCAGCCGCGTTGGATTAGGATCTGGGCCCTCGTTCTGTTGGGTCAGGTTCACTTGCCAGAACTTCTGGCAGCCAGCCAGAACGGGCGCCTCATCCATCGGCCTTCACAGAGCAGATGCAGGTCCTGGGAGCCACAGGGTCTCCAAGCCTGGACTGTCTAGGCCCGCCTGCCACCCAGGGAGAGTGAACAGCACAGGAGGCCGGCATTTGTGTGCAGGATCTGTGACGGCGCTGCCGATGAGTACTCTCTAGTGTCCGTCAAGTCCCTTCTGCGTACCAAGGACCGTGTGGAGCATTCTGCACGTGTCCGGTCATTTAATCCCCACACCAACCCATCTTGTAGATGAGGAAACTGAGGCACGAACAGGTGAAATTACTTTCCCAAGTTACCAGCTAGTAAGTGGCAGAGCCAAGTTTCATGTCCCGATCTGTGACCAAAGGCTGGCAGGACCTCCCCCTGTATTTCCCTTGGGAGCCGGGACTCGGTGTTCGCTAATTCAGAATTCATAGTGACTTTATAGGACTTAACTCCTGTGGATGATGAGAATCGACTGTAGAAAAATACATATAAAGATACATATGCTTCACATTGAAATATATGTAAAATATATTTTTTATGTTTTGTATGAAATAGAAATATTAATATAAAATAAATTTTACATTATATATTTTTATATATTTCAATTTGAGTGAGATTTTTTTCTTCCATCACTTTCCCACTGCTAGTCTTTTGGGGACTAGATCTGCCCCCTGGGGTCATGCACTTAGCCCCTCTGTTAGGACCCCGAGTCTTGTGGCCACTGCCACACAGGTCTGCGGTGCTGGCCTCATGCTCAGACAGGCCGAAAGGAGGTCGTGAGTGTGACCTCGAGAGAGGGAGCACACACGTCATTGTGCCCTCTCCACCAGAGCCACCCCTTCCTGTACACTGTGGTTGATGGCGTGGTGCTTCCAAAGATGCCTGAAGAGATGCTGGCTGAAAAGAAACTCAACCCCGTCCCATATCTCCTCGGAATCAACAAGAATGAGTTTGGCTGGATCCTTCCGCTGGTGAGAATGTGCGAGCCTCTTGGACGTGCCTCCCCCGCCTGTCACACCACCCCCCACCTCTGCTCTCAGGATCTCCTTCTCCAGATCCCAGTCTGGGGCCAGGACAGCTGTCCCCTTTGCACAAGTTTCAATTTTCACTCCTTGAGTGAAATGGATATAAGTCCATTTGATTTACTGATTTTTCCTAGCCCGTCAACAACCTTGCCAAGTTGACTTCCAGCCTGCATTGGTTTGGTTGGTTGGTTGTTGGTCAGGTTCAATGTCAGTGATTCACAAATGCGAAACCATTGTTTTAACAGCTAATGGGCTACCCGATCTCTGAAGGCGAGATGGACGAGGAGATGGCCACACTGCTCTTGTCGAGGTCCTACCCCCTCACAGTAAGGGTCTAGGGAATCCCCAGAACTGGCTGAGACCCAAGGAGGGGCAGGGGATTACCCCGAATCACAGAGCAGTTAGATGGCAGAATAAAGACGGCAGCCAGAGGGTTTTGTCCCCACTTTTTCCCTTTCCTGCTTGGCCACGGGGGGAGGAGAGGGGTGTGCGCAGGACTCGAGAGGTTCGCCATCAACGTGTGCCTTTCTCACCGGCCACTTCCACTCCCGATCTGTTTCAGAACATTCCCGAGGAACTGGCACCAATGGTCATTGAGAAGTATTTGGGAAGGACAGACGACCCTGTTGCAAAGAAAGACCTGTTCCTAGATTTGTTAGGAGATGCGGTATTTGTTTTTCCGTGTGTGACCGTGGCCCGTCACCACAGAGGTGAGCCTCAGAGGTTGGACAGGAAACAACACCAACCCCGCTGTCGTCCGTCCTGCCCACCCCTCAGGATAGACACGTGTGTGGAAACTGCGAGAGGTTGGGCTTCCTAGGCCGGTTCCATATGGCCTGAGGCAGGGCCCCGTCCCAGTTTGGTTTCAGCCAGAAGCAGACTCTGAGCAAAGGATCCAAATGCAACTATTTTATTTGAAGATGGTCCCAGAAAACACCAGCAGAGGGGCGGAGAAGTGACATGGGAAGGAGAGGGAAGTGGCAAGTATCTCTTGCGGGCAGCTAGAGCTGAGGAGCTCTGAGGGAGAAGCAGAGGACCTGTCTTAGAGTTATCCTGAGCAGCAGGGGAGCCAGGGTATTTACCCTCCAACTCTACAAGGCATTGGTCGGAGGCTATTCCCAAGGCTTGTTAGTTCCCTAGAGCCCTGAGCTCCTCCCAGATGCGCAGAGTGGTCCCTGGAGGCCGGAGACCTCAGGCAAAAGAGCTGCTGACGCTGGAGGTAGAAGACGGGCCTCCGTAGGGGGCGTGGCGAGAGCAGACTGCACCTGCCTCAGGCGCTTCTCACCTGAGATTATGTGGTTCATGGGGCTAGAGGGCTAATTGTGGAAGGCAGGTTCCGGGAAGGTTTCTAAGGTTAGAGCTGGCTATAAACGAGTTTGTTACCCAGTGGAGCTGGGGAAAGAGAGACACCAAACGTAGGATCTGCAAGGTTGTCCGGGTCCAAGAAAGGGGTGAGCAGTGGGAGGTGTGAGGACAGGCAGTCCAGCAAATGTCCGTGTCTGTGGCTGGCTTTTGTCCATCCCTGAGTGTGCCGGGTCTCCCACGGGACCTTCCGACATTGACCCAAGGCTGTGTGGGTGGTGTGTGAGGTCAGGGCTGGATGAGCTCACCTAAAAGGCAGGTGTTCCTTCTGGTCCTTCCTCTTCCAGGAGTACCCCTCGCCTGGTCTGCAAAGCCCAGGTTTCCAAGCGTCTGGCACAGTGCTGTGTATTCCAGTTACCACTTCCTCTTCGGGGGCCCCATGTGTTCCCTCGTGAACTCAGTCTCGCCTCTCGCCGTGTTTCTGATCTGCGGTGCCCCCTTCTGTGCTATTTGCCGCTCCCAGCCATACTGGACTTGTGCGTTTTATATGACATTTCATAACTCTGAGTTCAAGGTCTTTTTTGCCAGGATTACACAGATTTTATCAACATTATTTTTTTCATTTTTGGATTTGTCTCACTTTTTGATAAAAAAAAAAAAAAACTTTTCTGAATATAAGATTCATATCTTAGAATTGCAGAAAGTTTTAAAAATAAAGGAACACGTAAAGAAACTAGGTATCACTCATAATTCCTTCACCTAGAAGTATCTGCTATAAATTTTGATCTATTTTCTTCTAGCACACTTTCCATGTCTTACATATAATTTAAAAATTAATTTTATATTGATTTTGTTCATAGAAACTATGTTATGGGCATTTCCTCAATGTCAATAAAAATTCACCCAAAACACCCATTATTTCATGGATTAAATTTAATTTAGTATCTCTCTAATTTTAGTGTTTAATTTAGTATTTTTAAGCTGGCCGCTTATATTTTGATGCTACAAAAAACATTTTGCTCAGCCTTAATGTGTATAAATCTTTAACCAAGGCCCTAATAATTTTCTTAGGATCGCTTATTAGAAACGAAAAAAGTAATCTGGGCCACAAGAGCATTTTAAATTTCTTGATAAAGACTGCGAGATTGGTTTCCAGTGTATAAGAGTGTGGATTTTTTAACTCTCGCACTTGGTATACTAAGATAAAAAGTAAAAATAACGTTGCCAGTTTCATAGCCTTTCCTCACCAAAAAAAAAAAAAAACCGGAACATCGCACTATTATAATTTGCATATTTTTATGACTATCTCTCTCCTTCTCTCTGCTTCTCTTCTTGTTCCTAATTATTGTCCAGATCTGGGCCCTACTTTCCTTTGAAGACTTGTGATGTGTCTGTAGAAATTTTACACATCTTAGTGGTTTAAGGCAGAAGTGATAACGGCAGCAACAACAACGACATTATCTTTCGGGCAGCATCCTGCCCAAGACAAGTTCTCTCATTCACAAAAGATCTTTCCTTTATGGCTGGGCTCGCTCGGAGTTCCTTTCTAAAACTTCTGAGTGGCTGAGGCAAGGTTTAACCCCCACCTTTCAGTGAATTCTACTTGACCTGGAAGGAGTTGTTTAACAAAGGGCTTATAGAACCCAGAGGACTGCTTTTCCCTCCTGCACACCTCCTGTTGGCCCAAGGGTGCAATGGTGGGGGGTGAGGGAGGCAATTAAATTATTTTACGTCCTCCAGTTGGGATGGCATATGTCACAAAACTATTTTGTGGATAAATATTTAATGATGTTAAGAAATGATTATAGTCATTACAAGATAACATACAATATTATCTCAATTTTATTTACGTGCAAGGGATATGTGCTAAAATATGAACCGTGGCTTCTCTGGTAAGATGATAAGTGATTTTTTTTGCTCCTTTTCCTTTTTTCTGCAGGTATGGTTCAGAGGACTGAAAAGTAGTCTGTTATCAATGAAATGCAGTAAACTGTGTGTATACAGATGGTCTTGTATGAATGCATTGGTAGGCAAAGGGGTTTGTGCGAATTGACCCAGTGGCCCTATAATGATAGTTATTTTGAATGGATTTACCCAAGGTTTCCACATTCATCCATCCATCCATCCATCCATTCGGTCTTCATGCATGCCTCCATCGAACAAATCCCCGGCTCGAATCCAGTTCCACCAGCTCTTCACCCCTGAGCATAGCGCAGAACTCGTCAGAAACTCTTTCCCTATTCCCAGGGCTTCCCTGCGGGGCTGCGCGGGACTCAGCACCGCGGCCCGTGGCTATTAATATTGTTGTTGTGTACTCTGGTCCCAGGTGTGACACTAGTTGCCTGCATGCTCATGGCCCCGGAGACCTCGATACCACCCAGGTATGCATCTAGTAACAGGAACTGTGCGTGAATCGTGTCTTCTCAGATGCTGGAGCCCCCACCTATGTGTATGAGTTTCAGCATCGCTCAAGCTTCTCATCAGTCCTGAAACCCAAGACGTTGATCGCAGACCACGGGGACGAGATCTTCTTTGTCTTTGGGGTCCCGCTTTTAAAAGGTGATGGCCCTTTGGTGACTACAAGCTTGGACTTAGGAGATCTGGGGTCAAGGCTCGGTTTGGTGGCTTTGGGCAAGTCCTCCTTCTCTACAGCTCTTAGTTTCCCGAATTCGCCACAACAGGTTTAACTACAAAGGTGCCCACCTCTCTCTTGCTCTGACATGCACGATGGAGAATGGTGCATGCATGCACCCTCATCCCTGGTCTGAGAATCTGGACCTGGGCACTGATAAGACAGGTGGTAGGTCACCTGCAGGGCCCTGCTCAAGGGCTAAAGTGCCACCGGCCACTTCCCACTCACAAGAGCATACCAGAGTGTAAGAGTAAGGTCAGGGTTGGTACCAACGTTGAATCAGGGCTAAGCTGTGGCCGTCTGTCTATTCAACCATCCATCTGCCTGTCATCTATCTATCATTATCTATTATCTATATCTATCTATCTATTTATCATTTATCATTCACCTATCATCTATTTATCTATCATCTATCTATCATCTATCCATCTATCTAAACTCTTATCTTTTAAAATATTTTCAGGAATATGATCTTTCAAAGAAAACCTTTCACAAATGTCTTCAATACCTTAATGATCAGCAGTTATAGATGACTCGTGCGTGACCCACCTCAGCGCTGTTTGGGACACTCCAGTGCCTCTGGCCATTTCCTGGTTAGGAGATACCATAGAATCATTGAGGCTGGTTTTCAGAGTCTATGAAAATGGGTGTGGGTGAAAGAGATGGAGAACAGACACAAAGGGGGGCCCTCCTGGGAAGTGGGGTGGCTGTAGCGGAGACCCTGAGGTGTTGGCATTGCAACCCTGAAGGGTGAGGCTGGGGTGGGTGGGCGCCGGAGACAAAGGCATCTGGCTTATGTGTTGACCACAGCCCATCGCTGAGTCCTGTATCAGCAGCTCTCCAGCTTAGAGTGCACGTATATTACCCAGGATCTTCTTAAAATGCAGATTTAACTCAGTAGGTCCGGAATAAGGGCTCAGATTTTGAATCTCTAACGAGCTCTCAAGAGATGTGGCAGCTGCTGGCCCAGGAACACGCTTTGAGTAGCAACGGCTTTTTCTCTTCTTCCCTCCAGGGACCAACTCAGAAGAGATCAAACTCAGCAAGATGATGATGAAATTCTGGGCCAACTTTGCTCGGAATGGGTGAGCAAAGATGGAGCAGGCTTGGGGAGGGGCAGGGCGTATCTGTTGGGGAGGGGTAGCTCCTAACACTTGGTGGTCAGACGCCTGGCCCTGAGACCTCTGGCATGACAGCTCCCTACAAATGGGCAGGCTGTCCAGGAGACGGTGAGCACCCCGCCTCTGGAGGCATACGAACCTTTTGGCAGAGATGAAGCTGGGGGACCACTGCATATCTCAGAGAATTGTTGAGGCCACATCATCACTTTGGAGCATTTCCATTTGATTTTCCTATTCCCAGGAACCCCAATGGGGAGGGGCTGCCCCACTGGCCAGCATATGACCAGCAGGAAAAGTACCTGCAGCTCGGCATCCCCACCCAGGAGGCCCAGAAGCTGAAAGACAAGAAAATGGCTTTCTGGACCGAGCTCTACAGCAAGGAAGCAGCCAAGAAGCCACCGCAAACAGAACACGTCGAGTTATGAATGGGTGGCCCAGGCAGCCTTGAAGATTGGGGGGAGTGTAGGGATAATTCAACAAGTGTTCACAGGCCAAAGAGGTGTCTTACTGTGGAGGCTGGCGGATTGTCAGGTGGGAGTGGCCTCAAGTTTTAAAATAAAGTCAGTGTCTGTGTCTCGGGCTGGAGACTTATCCGTCCTCCTCAGAGCGGGAAGGAGGAAGAGCAGGGGTTCTGAGGGCAGGAGGGTGTGGCCGATGGGTGGCTGCACTGTCGTTCACACAGGGATTCTCTCTTCAGCGGTGTGACTCGCCCCACAGAGAAAGCCCGCAGGCAGAGAGTGACGGGTGCCTGTAGAGAGAAGCCACCAGTGCGTGTGTGAGCAGTGAGCGGAGAGGGAACGTGAGCCAGGCAGTGACAGTGTATTTCAGCTAGAAGGGCACAAGGAAGGAGACTTGGCCACTTCTACACAGAGACAAAGGGAGGTCCAGAGAAGGCAAGGAACTGGCTCTGAGCCACCCTGAAGTTATTGTCCCAACTACTGGAGCCAAACGGAGGCCTCCTCACCCTCAGATGGGGTTCTCGCGACCTCGTTGCCTGGCCATCCCCAGATGAACCTCCCCCAACTCAGGAGTGGCACTTTCCTCTTGAGCACACTGTGTGCCACCTGTCCCTCGGCATTTGCCTGCAGCTTCCCCAACCCCACACCCCAGCTCCAGGGTAGAACCGACTCTATCAAACATGCCTTTCCCCCTATTCCTGTCCTGAGGCTTTGAGCAGGGATGGGGGGGCGACGCGGGGAGGGTATCACCTTGCCGGCCTCCTCATCTGGTCGTAAACATGACATGCGCAGCCCCTGGTTGGCAGATACAGCAAGTTCATGGCCAGCATCACCTCTAACCTGACAAGCCTGGAGCAGGGAGGTGGTTATTTTCATCAGGCTGAAGCTCCGCTGGAGGAGTCCCCTTTCCAAGGTCACACACAGGAACAGGTGTCAGTTTTAGATCCTGGCGGCCACAGCAATGCAGCCCTTGTAGCCATCGGCTTGTGTGTGTTCATCTGTCACTGGCACCAGGAATAAAAAGGAAGGAAAGTCAGCTAGTGACTGGAGGCTTTCCTGCTAGACTGTGGGCTCCTTGGGGTCAGGACCAAGGTCAAATTCATTTTCATGGTCCCCTAGCCATGGCAATGGAACTAGATAGATGGACTGATAGACAGCCAGTCAAATGGGTCTTTACAGGTGGAGGTGGTTAGCAGCCTTCGGCGATCTGTTGATTATCCCTTCAATCCTAAAATAATGATAGTAACTGAAAGTTGCTTAAATGATGTGTCTTCATAAAAAGTTACATTTTGTATTAATTCCAATAATCTTCACAGTAACACTACGAGGTAAATACTTGCTAGCAACCCTATGAAAAATAACACAAGGCCCTAGAAAACTCAGCCAGTAAGTGGCAGATAAGGTGAGCTACATAATTTGCCGTGCAACAAACAAACAAACAAACAAACAAACAGAAACCCCAACACATCTTATTTTAAAGGTTATTAAGGATTTCAGATGGTGACACTGACCATTAAAGCAATCATGGAGCCCGGAGGCTTTCGGGTCACAAGGCTCTCTGACTGCAGCTGGCCCTGGGGCCATGGCTGGAATACGACCCTCTAGCTCCAGAGCCTGAGTGCTTAAGTGCAGAGCAACCACTCCTTCCTGCAAGGGGCGTAGTTTTAAAATCCACATGTGGGCTTGTTGCGATCTCTAACTTCACCTCCCAGTTCTAGCCGGAGGCACCCATTAGGCTGATGACTCTCTGCTGCCCTCTTGTGGGCAGTGTCTATATAGCCACACCTGTTTCAGAGACAGAGCCAGGACCGCCAGCAAAGTCCTTGAACAGCACTGACTAAGCCTGTGCGACCCATCCAGGGACAGCATTCAGACTAGCCTCTTGCAGCTTCTAGAGTACTAGCCAAGCAGAGGCTGCGTGGGTGGGAGCTTCCCAAATCTTATTTCTTCTTCAAACCGAAATTAAGTGCCTTCCGGCCCACGTAGCCTTCCCAGGCTCCGAGACAGAACGAATCCAGCCCTTGGAACCTGGGAGGTGCTCAGGAAAGTCCACTCACATAGCATTTCTCTGTCGAGGCTCTATCCTTTGCCTGTCGCCTGGGCTGCCCTAAGATTACTGACGGGTCTCCCTGCTCCTATTCTCCACCCTACAGACGAGAACGAGCTACGTGAATGACCACGGTTGTCTTCGCCTGTCTGTACACATGCCCTTTGCCAAGTGATTGTGCAGCTCCTCTCACTGAGAGTCTGGGCTGGCCTCCTGACTTGCTTTGACAATAAAACATGGCAGCAGCGATGGTGTGCCAGCTCTCAGCTCGCTGGTTCTCAAATGGGCTCTGAGAGGGGTCCAGAGAACAAAGACCCCCTAGTCCCCCATGGCAGCAGAAGTGTGCACTGCTGCCACCTGGCGGCCACAGTGCCCACCTTCCCTTGCGATCAGCTTCTTCCACTGCCAAGGTGCCCTATGAGGCCAGAGAAGGGGAGTGGCAACCTGGAGTGGGCAGAAATTCTCGCTTAGCAGAATACCAACCTGCTCAGCTGGCCTTACAGGTGCCCCTGTGAATGCTAACCCCAGGTCTGTCTGTCTGTCCTCCCCCTGCCAGACCCCAGTCCAAGAGACTAACATCTCAGCCCATAGGACAGAGGAGCCCTTATCTATGGCCACTCAGACCGTGGTGCTTTCTGCAAGGGCCCCTGTTGTCAGCAGATGATGGAATCAAGCGGAAGAAGCCATGGGAAGGGAGGCAATGACCAGCATCCTCCCAACATCCTCTTTCTGAGAGAACCCTGATTCTGTCCAGGGCAGCAATGTTCCCAGTTACAAATTCTGGAGGTTGCCAGGTTACATGGATCCCGGCAACAAGATGCAGGCAGACATGGGTGGGGTTCGAAGACAACAAGATGCAGGCAGACATCGGTGGGGTTCGAAGAAAGCTCCTCTTCTCCAGAATAAAGAGGGGCAGACTCAACTGGCCTCTGCCGTTTTTCCTTTCTCTTTATTTCCTTTCTTCCTGCCTGAAAGGTGGCCAAGGTGTCTGCAGGTGGATTAACCATTTTCTTCTCTATGAGCATGAAAACCACAGGCTGTGGGTAGTGGAACAGGAAACTTGAAGGAGTCCAAATCCTTAACAATTTTCTTAAACATCTCCAGGGCTGTTCTGGGCTTTTGGGCACGTCCAGGTGGAGGCCCTCGCTAAAGTCCTTCTCTGGAACTGAGGACACCTGGGCATCCTAACAAAATGCGTGGGGTTTTTTTGCTTCTTGATAGTGAGCCCAGAGATAGTGAACCAGAGAGCATGGGATTGGGGTGTGTTTGTGAAAAGCCAGCAAAGATATTTTCTCCAGGAGACAAGAGACATCTGTTCAAAATGAACTCTCTCTTACTGTGTGACCTGGAGCAAGTCATTTGTATCCTGGCACACTGTAGGTACTTTAATGTACATTTAAGTATGTGTATATGTACAGACTACATATATGTACATAGAAATACGTTTATTTTTCTATAAATATAATGAAGAGGGTGTTGGTCCTAGTAGAGGACCCACGCCCCTACCAGCTGGGTCATATTTTTACGCCTGCATAGCTGGGGACCAGGGGAGATGGTATGTCAGAGTAAGAGGAGCACAGACCGAAACCAGACTTTCTGGGTTCAAGTTCCGGTCTCCATAACTAGTAAGTTATTTCATCTCTTTGTGTCTCAGTTTCCCCACTTGTATATGGGGATAATAATACTGCCTTGTGGACTCATCAGGAGGACTCAGCGAGTTGCCGTCT
>NW_011888832.1:1520936-1526295 GCF_000151845.1 Pteropus vampyrus
TCTCGCTTAGCAGAATACCAACCTGCTCAGCTGGCCTTACAGGTGCCCCTGTGAATGCTAACCCCAGGTCTGTCTGTCTGTCCTCCCCCTGCCAGACCCCAGTCCAAGAGACTAACATCTCAGCCCATAGGACAGAGGAGCCCTTATCTATGGCCACTCAGACCGTGGTGCTTTCTGCAAGGGCCCCTGTTGTCAGCAGATGATGGAATCAAGCGGAAGAAGCCATGGGAAGGGAGGCAATGACCAGCATCCTCCCAACATCCTCTTTCTGAGAGAACCCTGATTCTGTCCAGGGCAGCAATGTTCCCAGTTACAAATTCTGGAGGTTGCCAGGTTACATGGATCCCGGCAACAAGATGCAGGCAGACATGGGTGGGGTTCGAAGACAACAAGATGCAGGCAGACATCGGTGGGGTTCGAAGAAAGCTCCTCTTCTCCAGAATAAAGAGGGGCAGACTCAACTGGCCTCTGCCGTTTTTCCTTTCTCTTTATTTCCTTTCTTCCTGCCTGAAAGGTGGCCAAGGTGTCTGCAGGTGGATTAACCATTTTCTTCTCTATGAGCATGAAAACCACAGGCTGTGGGTAGTGGAACAGGAAACTTGAAGGAGTCCAAATCCTTAACAATTTTCTTAAACATCTCCAGGGCTGTTCTGGGCTTTTGGGCACGTCCAGGTGGAGGCCCTCGCTAAAGTCCTTCTCTGGAACTGAGGACACCTGGGCATCCTAACAAAATGCGTGGGGTTTTTTTGCTTCTTGATAGTGAGCCCAGAGATAGTGAACCAGAGAGCATGGGATTGGGGTGTGTTTGTGAAAAGCCAGCAAAGATATTTTCTCCAGGAGACAAGAGACATCTGTTCAAAATGAACTCTCTCTTACTGTGTGACCTGGAGCAAGTCATTTGTATCCTGGCACACTGTAGGTACTTTAATGTACATTTAAGTATGTGTATATGTACAGACTACATATATGTACATAGAAATACGTTTATTTTTCTATAAATATAATGAAGAGGGTGTTGGTCCTAGTAGAGGACCCACGCCCCTACCAGCTGGGTCATATTTTTACGCCTGCATAGCTGGGGACCAGGGGAGATGGTATGTCAGAGTAAGAGGAGCACAGACCGAAACCAGACTTTCTGGGTTCAAGTTCCGGTCTCCATAACTAGTAAGTTATTTCATCTCTTTGTGTCTCAGTTTCCCCACTTGTATATGGGGATAATAATACTGCCTTGTGGACTCATCAGGAGGACTCAGCGAGTTGCCGTCTATAAAGCCCTGGGCTGAGTCACTGGCACAGGATAAGCTCCTGTTCTCGCTCATTGAAAGTCAGCTCAGCGCCTTGCCCTTGTCCAAGGCACTGATGCTCCTCAGGTCTCCGGGGATGACCCCATTTGCTCTTTGAACAAAGCCAGGGACTCCTTGCACCCAGTTTCCCTTCCAATTCCAAAACTCCGGTGGGGGCCTCTATAAATTTGATTGCTTAGCTAATATTTATCATCTCGGCTCTGACACTCCCCAATCTGGCATGCAGCTCATCTGAAGTGTCGGTGTGGCAATACCTTTCCTCACCTCTGACGTGAATCAGCCCTTCTCTCTCCCTCCTCCCACCGATAAGGCATTGTTACTATCAAGTGACTGGAGATTGGGGTCAGGGTTCAATGGGAGGCTGTGGTGCAAGACCGGAGATTAGCAGAAACCTGGGCATGGGCTCGGGGCGGGCAGCAGGCAGGTGCCCTGTCATTGGGCTGACTGCAGCCACCAAGTCTGCACCAGGCCTCCTGGGGCCAGGAGCTAGGCTCGCTTCAGGCTCTCCTCTTCTGACCCTGAGTCTGTGTGTCCTAGTTTGGGACTCTGGACTAGAACTTGAAGCTATAGGGAGTGTGGTGGCTGCACCCCCCCAACCCCCGCTCAAAAAAAAAGCCATTCTCTGCTGCAGAAACAATGGATCTGTGATCCTGGATATGTCCAGGCCATGGCTCTTGCTGGGGCCTTCTCTGGGGACAAAGATGGCCTCTCTTGCTTTCCTGTAACCTGATCCCTTACCTTGTGCCCTCCTACTCTGGCGCAGCTCAGCCCCTCCCAGGCCCGAGGCTGACAGAACCAGCAGCTGATAAGCAGGACACCAGAAGCCAGTTAGTTGCCAGCGTTTTCAGAAATCTCTGGTCACCAGCTTCTGTCTCCTCCTCCTCTGGGTCACAGCTGAGAACAGGGTCCACTTGAAGGGGGCTGACAGTGGAGGCTGTGCGGGCAGATGGGTCCTGCAGGAGGTGGGCTGCTGCCTGGCAAGGCCCGTGGAGGCTGCTGTTTCCCAGAGCCTGAATTTCCTGCCCAGGAGCTCACATGCACTCGGGCCCAAGGAGACTTGGATTTGGCCACTCAGATCCAAATTCAAACCTCAGGGACACCATCGTAAGGAGGGGACAAGGGAACGGAGACACCGTTTCGGCTACATGAAAACATAGCAGTTAGCTGGGATGCCTTTGAAATGGGCACAGGTGGGAGAGAAGTTGAGGAAATGGACCTTCATTATGTGGTTGAGATGTACCAAACATATCATAAGCAGATGCTATACAACCTTGGCAGTTAATCCTCCCCATGACCCCGTGTGGTGTCTCCCCACGTTCAGGTGATAACCTGAGGCAAAGGGAGGTTAGTACCTTGCCCAAATTTTCACACTGCGAGTGACGTAACCAGGGTGCGCATCTGGGCCCTGTGGCTCCAGAGCGGTCACCTTCAAGACACAGCCCCGTGTCCGACTCTCCCGGTGGCTCTCTCTCTGCAGAAACAGGAGAGCCTCGGAGGCTTTACGTAACTCTGTCCAAGATTCCACGGCAGCGAGCGGTAGAGCTGGGATTCCAAGCCATGTCTAATCTGGCTTCAAATCCTTTGTTCTTTCTGCCAAACCGGGGCAAACCGTGAACTGCAGGCCGGCTCCAGCCCGCCGCCCGTTTTTCAAACTCAGCAGCTTTCATGCTACAACAGCAGAGTTGAGTCGTTGGGACGGAGACCTGTACAGAAAACATTTGCCAACCCCTGCACCGAACCTGTAGGATAAACAAAAGGCAGCAACTCCTATCTCTGTCTAGCAGGGTCTGGCTGGAAAGGTAGTCACTCACACTTTAGTATGAATTAGTCATCACTGTGATAGTTCACAGAGTCAGAAACAGAAGGGCCTTTACAGAATCACCTAATCCAACTGAGATTTAATGAGGCCTTCCAATGTGACTCAGTCCTAACATCAGAGTAGCTGGTCTCTATGGGCTCTGGGAATCCAAAACTTTTCCATGGCCTTGACTCCTGAAAGCATTGATCCATGCAGACCCACCTTCCCTGTCCTGTTTGAGACCTTGTGACAGTAATCTTCCCAGTCCCCTGCAACAAGCCCTCACTTGGCGTCCAAATCCTCAGAGCCCAACTGTCCTTTCCCTTGGCCACTTGTGAGGACTCCACTGATTCCTGCCCCACTTCATGTCCAGGGGGCACCAGACTCAATGAGGAAAGCACAGACTTTGTCTTTCAGTGGCCACATGTCTCTGGGTAGGTCACTTCTCAACTCCAACTCTCAATTCCCTCATCTGTCCAGTAGACACATTATTCTCGGTGCTTCCTAGCTTGCAGGATAATTGTCAGAAAAACATTTCATGAGGGGTGGGTTAAAATGCAAGGTCATTATAGTGCTGAGTGATGGAGAAATTCAGCCCTAGAAATGAAAAAGCAAAACTAGATAACTTACCTGGTGTCACTTGGAACCCGCTTCTCATTTAAATAAAAATATATATCAGTCTCAGAGCTAGAATTACAGATTTAACCCTCTTCAGTCTCCTGCTCCATGGATTATAAAAAGAGTTACTTGGGTGAAAGGTGGGCCACTATGACCAGAAGCTTCTTTACTAGCTGTAGGCTGATCATAGGCAAACTTATTTGTCCTACATAATTCCTAGCAAGTTACTTTCATGGCAGAAAGAACTCCACTACCAGATGCATGACACAGGAAATATCCTTTATTATTCTGTACAGTTATTTTTCCATGAAGAGAACAGCTTGTAAAAGAAATCCACGCCAGACATAGACACCTGCATGACATTGAAACCGTCCGTGACACAGAGAGGGCACCACTGACACAGTCCTTATTTACAAAGAAGTGGAGAAGCAGAGGGACCAGGGCGGGCACCCCAAGAACAAGTTCGCATGCACCAGGATTTTAGTGACTTCTCGATGGCAGCAAGAGCTCTGTTGCACATCCGCAGACCTGTGGATCCCGGGACTTACAAGGACATGACAATGTGTTTCCTTCAAAATCTAAAACAAAAGGGTTGGACTTTAGAAAACCAAATGTTTCTGGCATCCGTTGGAGAAATACTGGAGAAAGAGGAAGTCCCGAATGTCTCTGAAAAATGAAAGTTCGGGAAGCCAGAAATCTGACATTTCTCTGCTCCACAGGTTATTAGTCACCGGGTGGTGTGAGAAAGTCCTATCATAAATGATGTGCTTCCTTCACTGTAAATTTAGCACGAGGACATCGTCATGGAGACGTGAGATTTTGTTAATTAGACGAGACCTTTGGTTATCGGATACGACCCTTGCTCTTAGAGACAAAGAACACTGAAGTTCAAAGAGATGAAGCCACTCTCCCCAGGAGCCCAGCTAGTCAGCTGCAGACTCAGGTCTGTGCAACTCTAAATGCTGTTCCCACCACACCACACTCCCTCTCTGTTCTTCTCCAGTCTTCGGCTTTCAAAGGAAATAAACGAACAAATGAAACAAGCTCGGGAGGCTCCTTTACTAAGAAATGACTTCTTCGGAAAGAATGCTTCAGTCTGACATTACCAGGGCTGCAAAATGGGTCATACAGCAAGAGACTGGCTCCCACCTGGCGGGAACCCCCTCTGAGAATTAAAGCAGCTTTGGGGACTTTCATTCAGCAGGAAATTTGGCAAGAGTTGGCCACTCCCTTCTCCTTTGACTCATCTGCATCTAGAATGAAGACCAAGTAACAGACGCTAACTAACTAGACGTTGAGTAGGTGTTAACGCGATGGCCTGAAACAGATAATTTACATTTTATGGAAAATAATAATTCTTTAAAAATCTGGTAAAATATCAAAAGTGCATTATACAGTACACAGGAGCACCCTTCTCCCGGGTAACTTCTGCTACCAAAAAAAGGCAGAAAAAAGAAGTCAAACATTACGTATGATAAAGCGCATACTCCCTCTCCGATAAGTGTGGGTGGACGACGAACCCAGAGGTCTCCCAGCACCTCCACGACAACTTCCAAGGGCTTCCGGGTCCCCCACCTCCCCAGGGACCCTGGGCTCAGGCCAGGTTCCCTCCACCCCAGGCTCAGGAGCCAACTCCCGC
>NW_011888832.1:1526345-1532064 GCF_000151845.1 Pteropus vampyrus
CTTTAGAAAACCAAATGTTTCTGGCATCCGTTGGAGAAATACTGGAGAAAGAGGAAGTCCCGAATGTCTCTGAAAAATGAAAGTTCGGGAAGCCAGAAATCTGACATTTCTCTGCTCCACAGGTTATTAGTCACCGGGTGGTGTGAGAAAGTCCTATCATAAATGATGTGCTTCCTTCACTGTAAATTTAGCACGAGGACATCGTCATGGAGACGTGAGATTTTGTTAATTAGACGAGACCTTTGGTTATCGGATACGACCCTTGCTCTTAGAGACAAAGAACACTGAAGTTCAAAGAGATGAAGCCACTCTCCCCAGGACCCCAGCTAGTCAGCTGCAGACTCAGGTCTGTGCAACTCTAAATGCTGTTCCCACCACACCACACTCCCTCTCTGTTCTTCTCCAGTCTTCGGCTTTCAAAGGAAATAAACGAACAAATGAAACAAGCTCGGGAGGCTCCTTTACTAAGAAATGACTTCTTCGGAAAGAATGCTTCAGTCTGACATTACCAGGGCTGCAAAATGGGTCATACAGCGAGAGACTGGCTCCCACCTGGCGGGAACCCCCTCTGAGAATTAAAGCAGCTTTGGGGACTTTCATTCAGGAGGAAATTTGGCAAGAGTTGGCCACTCCCTTCTCCTTTGACTCATCTGCATCTAGAATGAAGACCAAGTAACAGACGCTAACTAACTAGACGTTGAGTAGGTGTTAACGCGATGGCCTGAAACAGATAATTTACATTTTATGGAAAATAATAATTCTTTAAAAATCTGGTAAAATATCAAAAGTGCATTATACAGTACACAGGAGCACCCTTTTCCCGGGTAACTTCTGCTACCAAAAAAAGGCAGAAAAAAGAAGTCAAACATTACGTATGATAAAGCGCATACTCCCTCTCCGATAAGTGTGGGTGGACGACGAACCCAGAGGTCTCCCAGCACCTCCACGACAACTTCCAAGGGCTTCCGGGTCCCCCACCTCCCCAGGGACCCTGGGCTCAGGCCAGGTTCCCTCCACCCCAGGCTCAGGAGCCAACTCCCGCCGCCAGGAAGCACCATTGCTTTGGTTTGGAGTTGGTTCAGCTAGCACCACATCTCCTGTTCGCCTATGGGACAAATGTGTGGAGGCAGAAGGGCCACGTGCAGGTGGCAGAGAGAAAACTGTCGGCTCGCTCGGAAGGGTGTCCCTGTTCCAATACACACAGGCTTTTCTGATCCTTTGCTCTCAGCCAAGTCGCCTCAGCTTTTCACATCCACTGCTCCAGTGTGATTATTTTCATCGAAAGAGAGCAGCTAAGCCATTTCCTCTCCGGCAGCCAGCTAGACGAGAATAAATGACATCCTCTCCCCTCTTCCCTTCTTCCAACACATTGTTCGTTGAGAAATGATCCTTGGCCCCTTGACTGCATTTTTGTTTATTTTTTTTAGGACAGCCCTGGGTGAGTATGGGGGAGATGAACCGTACTGGGCAAGGAATTTCAGGATATTCTGGGCTGAGAGTCAGGGGATCAGACTTGAGGGTCCGACTGGATCCCTTAGCAGCTGAGAAACCGAAGTGCTGGGCCTTAGTTTTCTCATCTGGGAAATGGGGAGACAGAAGCCAGCCCTGCAGTCCTGGCCGGCTGGATAAGAGGCGATGTGGGTGAAAATGCTTTGTAAAGATTGTAACAGCTAGGGAGGGTTCATCCTTTCTGGCCAGATCTCATCAGAGGCGGCCACCCTGCTCTCATCGCCCGGATCCCCACCTTACTGTTCCACTCTCTGGAATGCTCCCAGACCCCACCTGCCACTCGGGCTGCCTCAGACTTGGAGCTGGCCTTTTTATATGGAAAGACCCAAAAGTCTTCTGATTTCCCTCTTTTCTCTAAGGAATGAAGCCCAAGGACCCTGACTCAGCAGAAAACCACCTCCCTGCCACCAGCTTGCCCTCACATAACCTTCTTCCACAGATGGCATGATCGATCCATCAGTGGGGCTCAGTAACACTTAGTTTTATGCAAAGCACCTTCCGGATGTCTGTCTCTCTACACTCCCAATGTAAGTGAAGTGGCCTCTCTTTTTTCCCCAAGATTCTGCAACAGGGGCTCCCACATTCACAATAAGAACCCACAAGTCTAGATTTCCAACCAGGGCGTAAGAGGCTCAAACTGTAAACAGAAACCCCAAATACATGCCACCGACTTAATCTCACTACGAACCATTTCTTGGAATGAGCTGAAACTAACCACCATCACCACCAGAGGGCGCCACTTGCAAGTCTGTATCAGAAGTCAGCTTAAAACTTCTCTACAGCCACCAACCTGCTCCGTCAGCTCAGACTATTGTCCCCTCAACCTGAGCGACCAGGTTGTTATGTGCTTGGTTTCACCCTGTCCTCCAAAGTGCCCAGTCTAGTCCATGAGGAGACAAAGGGAGTTTTCAGGGCCAACTTCCCATCCCGCGGGAGCCCTGGCCTGTGCTGGGTGCTGGGTGGGATTTTCAGGGGAAGGCTTTGCAGGTGTCTGTGAACAATACATAAACAGACAGGCTGTCGGCCTGCCCTCGGGCACCCGCCTGGTCCCGTGAGGACAGCAGGGACTCCATGGTGGAGAAATGCACCTGGCCTTGCTGGCTTCCTGGGAAGGTGACAGGAGCCACGGACGTGTTTCTGAGCTTTGTGCGCCTGACAGAGTGACTCCCACACGTGGCCTCTACGACCTTGTCTGGCTCTTCTGCAGAACCTGGGGGCTCCTGGACATTCTTCCCCGTGACACCCATGGCTCTGGACCATCTGACCACCAGAAGCCGGAAGAATGTTCCAGAATGTACAAATCAGACTCAGGTTAGCCAGAGTGAGAACAAACTGTGAGGGTTTCTCCTTGAGGTTCCCCAGAGCATCTCTCCACGAACTTCACGACAGGGACAGATAACCCAAGAACCCTGCTTCGGACAATGCTTCGGATCCCGGAGGGCTGACTAGGGGGAGGGAGTGGGGGGGAGGAGGGTGGCAGAGCTAGGTACCCCCCGAAATCTCAGCCTATCTTGCTGTTAGTGTTTGGCTTTATGGTGGCAGACCACGTCCGACTGGGCGGACCGAGGGTTTCTTCTGTGGCCCAAAGTACAAGCAGACGTGGGGGAATTCTGCCCACGTCAGGCACTCAGCTTGGACTCCCCGACTGGGTGAAACATCCCCCAAAACAAAAGAGGTTCAACAGAAATCATTTTTCCTGTTCCTGCCTCTCCTCTTCTCCCTCGGGGCGTATCGACCCACGCTCCCAGCCCCCAGGCCTAATGAACAGAAGGTAAAGGAGAACCAGGTCCTGAAATCACTTGTGGTGGGGACGAGGGGGAGAGGGTTAAAAAGAGCCTCTGCCAGGCGAGGAATCCCGGGCCACGTCCGGAGGGCAGGTCAGACGCCTTCGACCTGGACGTTGATGTGGCGGGCTCCTCCTCGGGGCCGGTTCAGATGGCCAGCCAGTGCTGCAGCTGCAGAAGACACCAGGCCTCAGTGCCGGGCCAGGCGGGGACCGGCCGGGAGGGTGGCAGGGGGCACAGCAGAGGCAGAACCGCTCCCCTACCCCTCGCCTCTGAAGACCGCAGAGAACATGTGCGTGCGGATTCCCTAACTGTCACTGGGGCCCAGAAAGGGCAAAGGAGCCTTCCCAAAGACACACAGCAAGTCTGAAGCGGGGGATTCACCGGGACCCTCCCCCGACACCCACCCTGAACTTCTTCTAAGTGGGGAAGAGCTAGGACTCAGGTCACCATGTCACTGATGCACTTCCTTCAAGGTAAGAACTCCTCGGTCTGTTTTGGTGACACTCCATGGTGACAACTCAAAGTGGGAGGATATTGCTTAGCAAAGTTTGGGTGTTTGGCGCTCCAGGACCAAGGAGCGAGGGACGGGCCCCTCCCCCAGTCCTGGCGCCGCCCCCAACTCAGTGCACTACGGCCTCCTGCTGCCCTGGGTTCTCTCCTGCCTCGGGACCAGGCACAGCAGGCAGCAGCCAGGACCTCCGCACGCCCCGCCCCACACGGTCTGGGCTGCACCCACCTGGAACTGCCTGACATCCCTCTGGGCCACCAGGTGATGCTCATTCTCGGGCGTGACGCCATAGGCCAGTCTCTGTGAGAAGACAGAAATGGCAGTGGCCTCAGCTAGGCCCAGGGGCACCCTGCCTGTGGCCCAGCAGGCACCCCTGAGGAGGGCCACCTGCTGTTTGGCCCTGAAGTCTCACGTGGACAGCATCTGAGGTGCGTACGAGACACTCTCCACGCCGGTCAGTTCACCTGGAGTCATTCACCCAGCAAATGTTTATGGAGCCAACAGCTACACGGTCAGACCCTGGGGATCCAGCATCGAGGAGACTCACACGCCTTCTGCTTTGGGGGAACTTAGTGTACAGAAGGGATGAGCATTGAATAAACACACACACGGGCAATTCTAACACCATGACGGGAGTCAGCACTGCAGCGAGAAGCTCGGAGCACAGCGAGAGGACAGCGGCTGGGGCAGGGCAGGACTCGGGGCCACGCCTGGGACCTATGTCTGCCGCCTGGAACCTACGACTGCCGCCTGGAACCTACGACTGCCGCCTGGGACCTATGTCTGCCGCCTGGAATCCATGACTGCCGCCAGGCGGCGGGAAGCCCTCCCCGCTCCCAGCGTGTGAAGAATAAGGGGCTGGAAGCAGGTCCCAGTTTCCGAGTCCAGGATGAGCTCACAGAACACAGACCCTCCAGGTGCCCTGGAGGACCCCAGACTGTGAGATTTCACGGACGGGGTTGGGGGGCAGACGCCGCCCTGCCTGGGGCCCTGCGCCCTCGGCTCCGGTGCAGCTCACTCCCTCGCGTCCTCATCTGTTCGCCTGCCCCTCGTGAGAACGCGGGCCCCGGGAAGCTGTCTGCCCACCGCCTGGACCACGCAGACTCTCGGTGACGACCTGCGGTGCCGGCGCACGCGGCCACCAAGGGAGGAAGCCTTCGTCTCGCAAAGCGGGAGCGTGAAGGGAGGACCGCCCCGCCGTTCATAAACGATGGTCGTTTCCACAATCCGAGAGTAAAGGGCGCCACTTCCCAGACACTACGCGACGTGCGCAGGAGGTAACTGGCTTAGGCTGATCGGGTTCAGGTTCAGGAATGGGGCAGGTGACAGCAGACACGGGGCACGGTGAGCTCGGGTAGGGAGGGCGGGGACACCTGGGGACACCAGGGACCTTAGAGGGGGCCACGGGGATGGGCCCTTTTAAGGTCATCTGTCTCACTCATCCTTAGAGGACTAGGCGGCCGAGCGTCACCTTCTCACATAAGTAACAGTAGGAACAGCAGCGGGAGCACGTGGTACACATGACGTGGAATGTAACGGCGAGTCTGTGTGACGAACGCCTCCCATGCGTTTGTGCGTCTGACGCCCTGCCAAACACTCTTCAAGGTCTGTATGATCATCCCCAGTTTACAAATGTGGAAACAGGTTCAGGGGTTACACAAGTTGGCCAACCTGGTGGGCCTGTCTGACCCTAGCGTCCACATCTGGCGGGAGTGACTCAGATGCCCACTCCCATGCCGCCCCCCCTGCCCCCCCGCTTCACCCCACAAGGCCAGCCCAGAGCTCACCTCCCGCAGGGAACCTGGAGTGCTGAGGAACTTGTAGACCACGTAGGCGGGTACCAGGGTCATAGAGGAGAGCGCGATGCCCCACCCGACCCAGTTGGCCCAGAGCGGGAAGATGTAGTCATCATAGG
>NW_011888832.1:1533504-1537186 GCF_000151845.1 Pteropus vampyrus
GAGCGTGCCTGGGGCCCTTTTCAGCACGTACCGTAAAACCAGGAGACGCCGATGGCTTCCATGAGCACAGCAAACAGAATGGAGGTCCCAGCCGCGAACGTGTCCAGCAGAGTCAGCACATAGATTCCACCCTGCAGTGTGGACGGAGAAAGCCTGAGGCCATGTCAGCCGGAAACAGCCACTGGCTGTTACATTCACCGCAATGCACCTGTCCATCCCTGTCCTCCTCGCTCAGGACCCGGTGTGAGGACCCGGTGACGGGCTTGTGCGGCCGCTGTATTGACGTCAGCAGTTAACGGGGTTGCCTGGAGAACCCCAGGCTCGGAGGCAGGAGGTGACGGCGGAGTGGAACCCCGCGGAATCAGCCGCAGGGCCAAGGACACAGGTCCTGCCACGGTTCCCCGAGCTCACTCCGGCACCAAGGCTGGAAGCGTCTGACTGGACTGGAAAGCGACCCACAAGTTCCAGGTGACCCGGATCCCAGCCCCTCCTCACCTTGGTTATGCAAAACAGGGCCAGCAAGAAGGTTCCGAAGGTGACACCAAACGTGAAGAGTTTCCGGTGTCGTTTCAGGACCTGGAAGTCATCGGCCAGGCCCGTGATGACCGCCTCCATGCCTCCCATCTGGAGGGGACCAGGCAGGAATGAGGGGCGCCCGCACCTCGGTCTCAGGACTGCGGCTCACGCACCCGGGCGGCCACCCCCACTCTCTCGAGAAATCTCACCCCGCTTCTGATCTGTTCTCCAGCAAACTCAGAAACCACGGGGCGGGGGGTGGGGTGAACGTGGAACTCTGTCTTCCCCTAATCAACAGGCGCTTGTCTCTGGTGCCACTCGCTCGGCAGGGGCGAGAGGCCGAAACTCTCATGTGACATGTTGGCAAGTAGATAAGGATCTCCTGCAAACAGCTTCTAGCGGTGAGAACCCAGGCAGCGGCTTCTGACAAGGACTGGGGCTGCCCTTCTCACGCTCGAGCAAAGTGGTCACCTCAAACTCCGCTCTCAGAGTGTGAAAGGGCCTCCGAGCCCACAGCTATGGGCACATTTATTCTTTATGGCCTCCTATCAGGACCAATCATGTTTTAAGTTGAGCGACGCCCGTGGGCTGAGGCGCTGGACCGGCGGCCTGCACGCCACCCCTCGAAGCCTTGTGCAAGTCACTGCTCACCAAAGTCAGTATTCTTCCCTAAGGGCCGAGAAGCGGGGTCAGAATCCCTCTCAACACACTGCTCCTGGCAGATCTACCAGCTGGGAAGAAAAGGCCGCAGAGGAAAGCCGCCCGCCAGCCCCACTCCGAGGCTTCTCGCCAGCTGCCAGGCGGGGTGCCCTAAAGGCGGACGTGGGCGTAAAGAGAGGCCAGCAGATCTGACCTCACGCGTGTGTAAAATGAAACATTCTGAGACACGAATGAGGCTCAGCGTGTTTCTGGGGGCGCCTGGCGACGAGACACGTGGGAAGAGAGCTCGGGGGGAGGAAGGGAGGTCCGCGCGCCCTCTCTGGATTCACGTGCCCCACCTGCAAGGGGCGAGTATCGGGCCGCCTCATCTGAGGTCCCTCTCGTGTGCATTTCCGTGATGCCACTGGGTGGCTCTTGGTTCTTGGCTGTGACCCAAGTCTTGCCTTTCTGAGTGAGGACTCATTGGGACCTTCTGGAACAGCTACTAATCAGGGTTCAAGTGCTAGGAGCTTTAGGTTGAGTAGTGTGTGTATATGTGGTAGGGGGAGGTCAGACCCAGAGGCGTGTGTGTGTGCATGCATGTGGGTGTGTGTTCACATGTGTACGCGTGTGCATGTGTGTGCGTGTGTGTGCGCGCATGTGCATGTGTGTAATGTCGGGCGAGGAGGTCAGGCCCAGCAGTGTACGTGTGTGTGCATGTGTGCATGTATATGTGTGTACGTGTGTGTGTGTGTGTGGGTGTGGGTGTGTGTGCATTAGGTTGGAGGAAGTTCAAGCCCAATGGTGTGTGTATGTGCATGCATGCATGTGTGTGCATGTATGTGTGTGTCTGTATGTGTGTGTGAGTGTGTGTGCGTGTGTATCAGATGGGAAGAAGCTCAGGCCCAGCAGTGTGCGTGTGCATGTGTGCATGTGTGCGTGCACATGTATTGGGTGGGAGGAAGGTCAGGCCTGGTGGCGTGTGTGTGTGTGTGCATGCATGTGTGTATGCACGTGTGTGTGTGAGTGTGTGTACGTGTGTGTTGGGCGGGGTATCCTGAGCAGGGTCACTCACTGAGCTGTCAATCCCCAGAGCCAGGAGCATGATGAAGAACACGACAGCCCAGAAGGTAGATCCCGACAAGGTGGAGATGGCTTCTGGGTACAGGATGAAGACTAGGCCAGCACCTATAAGACACAGCAAGCACCTCGTCAATGGCCGTGACCGTTGGTCTAAGCCGCAGGTTGGGGGAGAGCACCGTGACGCCCACGCAGCCTCCGATCAGCCCACGGCCTTGCTCAGTCATGTGCGGACAGAGAAAACCAAGGCTCTGAAGGCGCCCGGCGAAGCCAGCTCCAGCTCGCGGTTCATCCATGCACCAAGGAGGCTGCCCTCCGGCAGCCAGACTGGCGAGCAGAGCAGAGCCCGGGCAGCTGTGGGTGACACGCTGCGAACCCCACCTCCTGCACACCGTGAGGGATCCTCTTATCCTCAGAGTCCATTAGAGGTAGCCCCTCCCCAGGTCTCAGCTTCTTTGTGGCCACAAGAAAATGGGAAGAAAAGGGGTCGCAGGCTCCAGAGGTGGACTTGTCAGGGCCGGAGTGCTGGCTCGGCAGCTGGGTGACCTTGGGCGACTCATGCAGCCTGAGTCTCTGTGTCCCATCTTTAAAGCGGACCTGTTCACACCCTCACCGTGAGGACTAACGGAGGTCACGTGCTCGGCACAGGGCTGGCACAGACTGGACGCTCCACAATCTGTCCTGCCTCGCTGGACTCAGAGAGGAAGATTCTGTTACGTACACAGGGCCCCGCACCCCCCGGAATTCCCACCGACAGACTCAGGAGAGTCCGCCACGCGGGCAGCTTAGCAACCTCCACGTCCAGCCCGCTCCGTCCCCAGGCCACCCGAGAGCTGTACAGACACGGACGAGGTGGCTTCCGCAGCCCCCTCGTCCTCCATGGGCCCGGTCTGCCCACGCACCTTCCGTGGCGACATCCTCGATGTTGACCTTGTGCTCATGGGCCATGTAACCGAGGATGGAGAAGATGGCGAACCCAGACACGAAGCTGGTGACACAGTTGATGGTGCTGGTGAGCAGGGCGTCCCTGCGGGGAGAGGCATGTGAGTTCCAGCTGCCTGACTCCTCCCAACCTGGCTTTTAACCACGGGGCCATCCGCGGAATCACAGCTTCAAATGCTTTGGGTTTCCTTGCTGGCCCACGGATCCCAGTTCCTTCCCGTAATTAGGTCAGTACCTGCAGGAAATAGGGCAACAGCTTCTGGATGAAATGCTCTGAGACCAGAGTCTGGTATCAAATTCTTCCTGGGGAATTCGGCACCAGCCCCGTTTCTTCAACAAGCTTTCCGTGCCTCCCCTGTGCCTCTCGGCTGCTCACCCAGGCGGTCAGCTTTGCTAGGACGGCCCAGCCTTCCTTCCAGGCTCATTTTCTGTGAGTCCCCAACATGAGTTTTTTGACCAAAGCAATCAACTTGCTGGCCCACCTCCCGCGCTTTGCTCAGGTGGT
>NW_011888832.1:1538471-1549145 GCF_000151845.1 Pteropus vampyrus
TCCTTCCAGGCTCATTTTCTGTGAGTCCCCAACATGAGTTTTTTGACCAAAGCAATCAACTTGCTGGCCCACCTCCCGCGCTTTGCTCAGGTGGTTCCCCGTGCAAGCTGTCCACGCTGTCGTGCTGTCTCTGCCTGTCAGAGTCCTAGCTACCCTCCATGGCTTGCCTCAAACGCACCTCCATGCACCGGCTGATCCCCCAACAGAAGGATGATCACCCCATTTCCTTAGCCTTCCTAGAGCCTGCCCCGTTGGTTTGCATTCACCCTACTCTGCCTTGTACCAGAGGGACTGCAATTCTGTCTAGAGCCTTTGACAGAGGATGCTGGAGGCAGGCCCAAGGTATGCGCGTGTCTAAAGCCCTCACAGCACTCAGGCCCGCAGGAGGCAGCGTTAAATGTTTACTGAACCGAGCAGAGCGTGGCCTTCTGACCCCACTGCCCTGCGATCTTACCTCTGATCCTGCCAGGCCCTCACCCATCATGCCACCAGCCTGGATACCCCGTCCTTGCCCGCCTGGGCCCCAGATTAACAGACGGGTAGTGCTGCCTGTTCTGAAAGCCACGTAGTGTGTCCCTCTCCCAGCTACCCATCCCTGTGATCTCTCAGTGCTGGTGGCCTCAAATTTCCCAGCCCCTCACCCAGCATTTAATAGGCATCCTGAATTGAAATGAGTTCATCAGGACACTCATAGGCCGTGTCAGAGTTCACTGAACACCCACGACGGTCCACGTGCCTCGTTTCACAGAGGAAGAAACCCATGAAGAAAAGGTCCCTTGTCCCAAACCAGAGCCCGTCTCTCCCACCCCTGCAAGGGTCGACCCCCAGGATTCAGAGCTTTCCAGAGCCTTGAAAAGGATCTTACCTGTAGCAGTTGTTGTCAAATTTGTTGTAACTGGCAAATGCGATCAAGACTCCAAATCCAGCCCCCAAGGAAAAAAATATCTGAGTGGCAGCATCGATCCATACCTGAGATGGGCAGACACAAGCCATCACCCTCGAGGACGGGACCGCCTCACTGCTCCAGAAGGGCTGGGACGCCCCAGGGATGCGTACGGCTCTCCTTAAAAAGAGGAGTCTATGAAGGCCACTAAATGGCTGCATAGACTCCCGCACCGTCAGCTCTGGACGGGCTCGTGGAGACCCACGGGTGCAAATCAAATCGGCCCCGGTTGGGGGGAGCGCTGCAGCCAGCGTGGGAAGGAAGGATGGTCCCAGGCTCCCCCTGAAGTGGGGAGCGGAGCTGGCACCAGATTTCCTATCCCTGCCTGCCCGGGGCGGGGGGGCCCTCTCCAACTCTGGCCCAGTGCAGGTGGCCACGGGGCACTGACCGTGGCCTCCTTCAGGCGGTGGAAGTCGATGTGCAGGTAGGCGTTGATGCCGTTGGAGGCGCCAGGCAGCGTGATGCCGTGGACCAGGAGTACGAACAGCACGAAGTAGGGCAGCGTGGCTGTGATCCACACGACCTGGCGGAGGGAGGCGAGCTCGCCGTGAGGGCCTCGCTGTGCGCCTCTCCGGCCCGCCCGTTCCTGACCGAGCCGGTAACGCCCTCCCCGGCGTCCTGCACGCAGCGCCCATGCCACGAGCTCCATCACTAGGCCGGGCCAGGATGCAGTGACCTGACACGAGCCACACCCTAGAGCAGCTCAGAACCGGACAGAGTCAGCCACACTGGGTGCAGCGCTGCCGTGGGAGCTACGGGCGCGGGACACAGAGCGCCCGTCGCCTCTGCGGATCCGGCCGTTGTCCCCGGGAGAACTAAGCACACCCGCCTTTGTGCCCCGTCTCTCCCTCGCCCTCTCCTGACCTCTCCCCTCATTCGAGCTCATCCTTCTCCTAAGCTCAGTGCCCCAGGAGGGACATGGCTGGGCAGAGATCGCTGTCTGACCTTTCTTCATCCTGGTGGAGATGTATTTGGGGCATAGACAACTGCCTTGTCCAGAGACCCGGAGGCAAGAGAGGGGTCCCCAGACTACGAGGAGGCCCCCCTGCCTCCATCCTGCCAGAGGCAGAGGAACCGGAGAAGAGAGGTGGGGGAGGGTAGATCGTGCGCATTTCCTGGCTGTCCCTTCTCACCCCCGACCACACACTAGAACACTCCGGGGGAAGCTGTAGATTAAAATGTGCAAGTTCACATCCCATTTGTAGAGTTTCTGATGTAATTGGGCCGCGGTGGGGCCCGCACTTCGGTAAGTTTTAGAAGCTCCCCCGGTGATGTAAACAAACGGTCAGGGCTAAACATTGCTGCTAAAGGCAGACAGGGCCACAGGCAGCCTTGCAGAAGGAAGACTGTGCTTCCAGCAAAAAATCCGCTCGGGCCTGGGGTAACCAGACCCAAGGAAGACTCAGTGGGAATGCAAGAGGACGCATGACCTAAGAACCATATGCCCCTCACCCCAAAGCCGTGGCACTGGGCAGCCCCAAGTATTCCCACATGTCCCTAGGTTGAAAACAACAGCCCTGGAACATGTCTGAGGGTAAATTCTTTGCCAGCCTAGAAAGACATGGGCTAAACACAAAAACTGAGATGTAGAAAGGAAAGTCATATTTTTTCCGTAATTACATTTAAGGACTGGGATTTAACCTCGCCGTCTGTCTTTCCCACCAGACCATGAGCTCCTTATAAGCAAAATACCCATAGTTTTCAAACTTGTACCCTCGGCACGTGGCACACATGGGCACTTAAAAAAATGTTAGTTCAATGGATGAATGAATGGATAAGACAGTCGTGTAGATGAATGGACTGACGGATTGATAAATAGATGGGTTGATGGATAGGTGCATGAATGGACGGATGGACAGACGATGGATGGATGGATGGATGGATGGATGGATGGATGGATGGATGGTTGGATGACTGGGTCGTTGAATATATAGTTGGGTAGACAGTTAAACAGATAGATGAATGGTTAGATGAGTACCTGGTTGAGTGCATAGATAATAAATAGATGCATGAATGGGTCTGGGATAAATCAGAGGGTGAGTAGATGACTAAGTTACCCAAAGAATGATTGAAAGAATGTAAGGAGGAATGAGCAAATGAGTCAAGGAGAAAGTAAACGCACTAATGGTCGGCCATACCTTCCGAGGGCATCAGCAGAGGGACGGGCTCCTCTGTCCCATCTCTCCCTGGTTACATGGGGCAGGGGGCTGGGCTTGGCAGATATTGGCTTTAGATTTCTATTTTCTATCAGGGCCCAGGAACAAGGAGGACAAATTGCCAAAAGCAAAGGAGGAGGAAGACATGCCTTAGAAAGTGAAGTCACTGCATCTGGATGGCCTCGAATTAATCCTGGATTTATTCTCCCAAGTTGGGACACATGGGCCCCACTCTTTGGTTACAGACACCGGGAGGAGCCCTCACACATCCTTGCTGGGTCTCAACTGCTATGTTCCCCTGCAGCTCATGTTGACAGCTGCAGGCCCTCTGCCCGGCCCAGCGGGGCATCCGAAAACAGCACTCCACCCAGACAAAAACAACATCCCCTGGTCTGACTCTAAGGAGTCTCCCGTGGGGTCTGGAGGCAGCCCTGCCTTGGCCATGCCTGAGGCTCCAACGTGGATTCAGTTTCTTCAAGGAACACATCGGGGCACGGCCGAGCTCACTCTGACCTTGGTCAGGCATCAAGAAAGGGGAGTTTGCTTTGCCCATGCTCATGTGTTCAGAGTAAACCATCTGAATCCCGTTGAAAGTTCTCAGAATTGATGGCAGAACTGAGTTCTGCTGCCCAAGGTCCTGTGTCAAAAGGGAGGCTCTTGGGTCCTTGGCCAGCAGCTTGCTCATGCTCACATGTGCCCTGTGTGCACACTGGGCAAAGAGAAGGGACACTTGGGCTGTGTCATCTCTACCCCAGACTTCTCTGCTCTCAAAATATCAACTTGCAATGCATCTCCGGCCATGAGGAACCAACCTGGGTCTATCTTTGAGACTGAGATGAAAGAATGAGGAGAAACCCACTGGTTTGGGCTAATGTCATCCGTGCCCAAGAGAGGTCACTGTTTTCCATCGCCCCAAGTTCAAATTCTTCTCCACCTTGTGTTTCTGTGGACACAGGTTAGAATTTGCATGGTTCCAGGATGCCAAACTCAGTCGCTGGTAATCATTCCCAAAATCTTGGCTCCTTAAAAGGAAGAACTTTCTAGTGAATAGTGCTCTCTAAAGAGGAAATAAACAGCCCAGGGAGGGGGTGAGGTCCCTGTCATTGCAGGTGTGCAAGCTGTGGCATCCAGGCCTTAGGCAAAGGATCGCCTAGGTCAAGGTGAGGCCCATGGACCAGCAGCATCCGCAGCACCTAGGAGCTTGTCGGAAATGCAATTCTTACCCACCCGCCCACCGGGGAGTCACACTCTCAGGGAATCTGAGTTTTCACAAGCCCTCCGCGTGAGCCGGGGTTACCTCTGAGGTCTTCTCGATCACGGAGATGAGAAATGCCCACGCTTCATCCCTACATACTGCGTTAATTTAACCTCTCATAATTTAGAATCTATAATCCTCTGAACTGGGTGTTAGGGACATTTGCGCTAATAAGAAACACATACTAAGATTTACGGAGTGAGGAGTATGCACCGGTGTTACTCAAGAAAACACTATGCTGTAAATATTTTAGCCCATTCGTTGCTTGTATGCAAATGTGCTATTCATTACACTGGGTCCAATCAAGTCACTAAAGCAAGCCAGGGACAACCCGTATGGACACCCTAGTGAGAAGACTTGGCTAGAATCACAACTTGAACTCAAAAGTAACAAAACGACCTTTCTGTTTAAATATTCTTGAACTCAGGTTTACTCTGAATTGGTCCATCTCTCTCTCTTCTCGACCCCACCACCTTTGCCAGAATTCAAGAGGTGTTCTGTCTTTTCTCGTCCCCTACATAGCCCAGAGCCTGGCAGTGAAGTAGATAGAGCTTGGTGTCTGACCCTGGCTAGTTCTGTTGTCTCGATTTATCTCCAGGCATAAAGGAGTCCAGCACCTCCAAAAGGTCAGTCCAACATGGAAACGGAGCAGGTGGGAGCCTGGGCCCTCACCTTCCTTCCAGCCCCACGGGAAGTAGGCAGAGTTTGAAAACCACTGAGGGGGGTGGGGAGCACTGGCAGGGGTGCCGAGGGAAGGGACAAAGACAGACGAGGATCTCTGACTGGCGATTTCCACCTGCCAGCCGTGCACGGAAGCCTCTCCCTCTACCCTCCCAACAGCCCCGGAAGCTGGCGTGACCGTTGCTTGCCCTCACTTTTCAGGTGAGGACACTGAAGTTTCGGGAGCATCATGAATCCTGAAGTCACCCAGGAGGACATGATGCCCGGGTGACCGGACAGGTGCCTGGACTCCAACCCAAGTTGTCTGACCACAAGGCCATGTGCTTACTCACTCACTCTTCTGCATATTTGAGACCCAGGTTCAAGCCCTAGCGAGCTAAAGATTGCTATGGGACCCCACCTCTCGCTGGGCCCCAGATTCCCCATCTGCACAAGCAGGTTGGAGTAGAGGGACCCTAAGTCCCTTCGGCACCTCATTTAGGTGCTGGCTTACTGAGTGTGCAAAGGCCAAGCGCCTGGTCAGCCAGGGACTTTGGGATGGGGGCGGGGCACAGGCAGGAAGGACTTCAGGATGGCGAGCAGAGGGTAGTGAGTGTGCAGGCACTTGCCCGGCTCCCTGGGGGCTGACTAACTCCTGACTCAGACCCCCGCCCTCTGCCTCGAGGCGGTCAATGTGCCAAGGTCACAGAGTGTGTGGTCTGGGGTAACCCCTTTCTCTCTGCTTCAGACCGCATCCCACCCCCCACCATCCCAGCTGCTGGCTGCGGAGTCACACATCTTCCCGAGCACAGAGCTTTCACTTGCCAAGACGGGAAGTGTGAACATTTGCAATTCATTTCCGGTCGCTCTGGCTGTGGCAGCCTGCTGAGAAAAGCTCCCGTCCCTTTCCAGATGCAATCTGGAAGAAATACGCAACGCTCTTGCTTTTCTCATGAGCCAGTTTATAAACACAATTAGAGACAGGGAACAGGAATGTTCTGGGTGAAGCCCCTCCCCGCAAACCGGGAGACTTACGCAAATGCGGGCTGCGGCTTAACATATTCCCACCTGGGGGCTTCTCCAGCGGGACACTCCCATCATGCCTCTCACTACAGGCCTCAGGGGAGCGGGTAACTCTCCCGAAGATGTCTTTCTTTGCACAGAGGATCTCTTCAGCATCACTCTCCCAGCGAACAACTCAGGCTCCTCCCCAGCCAAGTGCTACACTGGGTGGGGCAGACTCTACCTCTCTGGTGATGGCTGCGGGGAACTTAGTCTCCGGTGCTATATTAGAAGCCTGTGCTGGTCCCACCCCCAGGCCAGTAGCAATCCCTCTTCTTCGGTTCTGCCACCTGCAGAGGCCACCTTGCTTCCGATCCACAGGGGAGGCACAGAGAGGCTACACAGGGTGGCCTGGGGCTTCCGCACCGTTGTGGCTTTGCTGAGACAGTTCCTTCCACTGAAAATCCCTTCCCTCTACCTCGCCTTTCCCTGCATCTGTCCTTGGAAACCTGGCCCACATGCCACCTTCTCCAGGGTCTTTGTAGACCCTCTCAGTTGAAAGACCTTCTTCCTCTACCGATGCAGCAGCTCAGAGGTCCTTGACCATGAGGACTCATGGGAGGAAATACATTATACACTGAGACAAAATCCACATGAACCTATAGATGCTGTAACCGAAACACAAAGTCCACGAGATAGTTCTTACTTTTACTACGTGCGATGCACGGTTACTATCTAGCCTGCTTCATTTTTGAAAATTGTGGAGACCCACTCAACTGATTCAATGACAGTTTAAAAACCCCACAGTTTGTATTTCTATTAAATACTTAATGTGACTACCTGACTACCTAATGTGACATTATCTCCAAGGTAAGGTTAAGTTAAAAAACGAGATATATGACAGGGTCTATAGAAAAACTAATCATTAATGTTTATTTAAGGGGGGGTGGACACACATGGATCTCTGGTTGGAGACTCAAGAAACTAGCGACATCGGTTGACTCACACTGGTCTGTAACATACACGACATCGGTTGACTCACACGGGTCTGTAACATACACGGACTGTCAAGCTACTGAAGAACGAACCTGGTTCCTGCATCACCGGGACCAGTATCAAGCCTGGTACACAGATGTGTCCATAAATGTTTAATAAGTTGAACTGAATTCAAAAGAACATGTAATGAAGGTCCCCAGACTTATTTACCCACCCACCCTTCTTCCTTTCTTCCCTCCTTCCCTCATTAATCCTTCAGTAAATGTTTGCTGAAGACCTACTATGTGCTAGATGCCGGGGCGGGGTTGGTGGTGGCCTCAGCCTGGTTTTGCTTCCTCCCAGACCCGGTCTGCACTTTGCTTGGGTTCTTCCTTGGGGCAGACACTATGTCTCCAACACAGGAAGTTCCACGTCAAGCTCTTCTTGAGAGATTTCATCCCCATTGGCTGCTGGTCTCCTGCCACTACCTTCGCTCTCAGTGGCAGGACCAAGGAGCACCAGAGAGAACCCCGATGCACCCCACTTTCCAAAATCATTGCCTAATGAAGAGTCTCACAAATTCACACATTCCCGGTTACGGTAGATTACGGACCCGTGCCCCCCGGTTACGGTAGATTACGGACCCGCGCCCCCCGGTTACGGTAGATTACGGACCCGTGCCCCCCTACAGAACCAGAGCCTGCGTGGGGTCCCCGTCTGCACTGACGCTAGTCTTTACCACAAGACTTATCTTGGCCGCCGGGGCAATAACAGGCGCGATGCACGCAGAGACTGGAAGAGAGGCAGGCGCATCGGGGCTTGTCTGCTTGGAACGCGCTCCTGGGACTCAGCGCCATGCCGGAGAAGCTTAAGCCACATGGAGAGGCGATGCGGAAACAACCCAAAGTGTCCAGTTGACGGTGGCAGCTGAGCTCCCCACCAGCACCAACTGCCATCTGTGTGCGTTCCAGCCCGGTGGAGACCCCAGGAATCGAGCCCACGCAATATCACACAGAGCAGATCGGCCACGCCGCTGACCACAGCCAACCCACGGAACGGCAGAGGTAATAAAACGGTTGGCATCTCACATCAGGACATCGTCAGGAGGCTTCTCACCCGGCAAGAGCTGAACAAACACTGGAAAGCACATCTCCCCGCTACATCCCCGTCAATGCGGTCGACCCCCACAAGGACCTCACAGGGTCCCAATGGGGCAGTTGTGTCCTCCAGCTCAGAAACAGCAGGGGCTGTGGCCTGAGTTTACTCCAGCCGGAGGGGCTGGCCACAGGGGGCAGTGTCACTTAGGTCCAGAATGCCAACTCTGGCCAGGCCCTCCTAGGTCATCTAACCTCTCTCTGGGACACTCAGACCCTTGGGGACACTCAGCACTGTGTCAAGGAAGCACGAAGCCCCTGGATGCATCTAAATATTTTCTAGAGCAGACTCTTTTACTCAAAAATTCAGAGGGCGGGGATGAGTAGTGAAGCAATGGTTATATTCCAAAGCAGGAGGCAACATTTGCATGAAGCCTTAGGTCAGAATTCGAGGTTTCCCCATCACACGTCAATAGGTTGCTTTTGGTTTTTTCCTGAGGCCCTTGGGTGTCCCATTCCCAGGTCCGTTAGGGAAGCTTTGGTAGAGAAGGGTGGGGGACCCGGATCCATTTGCAGCCCCCCTCAATGTTGGGGAGCCTGAGCTTTGGGAAGGGAAGGGATTCGTCCAAGGTTGCCCAGAGAGCCAGTGGCGGAGCCGGGCGCGAACCCAGGCTTCGTGTGTCCGGTTCCACCTTTTCCTTTCGTTAATTAACAATCACGGATAGAAAAAATTCACTTTTTGAGGCCAACCTCCCAACTGAAAGAGACACTAAGGTATTACCTTTCCTGACGTCTTCACGCCTTTCCAGAGGCTGAAAAACAGGATGACGACGACGGCGACCAGACAGAGCAGAAGCTGCCACTGCGGAAGGCCGATGTCGTGGATCCCGCTGCTCTCATGAAGGTGCAGGACGCCGCGCCTGCCAGGAGGAGAGGGGAGGGGGCCCGGGAGGGCGCCGTCAGTCAGCGAGGATGACAAGGCCGTGAAGGAATGATGGAGACGATGCTGCCCAGCACTGCATCGTGTGGGCCCGCTCGGGCCCAGGACGGCCCGGTATGCGACAGCGAGTCATCTGAGGACGCTCCCACTCAAGGCTGCTTTTTAAACAGTAAGAAAAATCTCTTGAGTGTCACCTGCATGTCTGATCCTGGGGAGATGGTAGTAAGTGACGGGAAAGGTCTCTGCCCTCACAGTCTACAGCAGAGGGCAGAGGTTCTCGACGGGGGCGACGGGGCAGTTTTGCCCCCCAGGGGACACTGGAACATTTGGCCGTGTCTGGCGGTGTCTTCAATCGTCACGATTTGGGCAGGGGCGGTGCTACTGACATCTAGAGAGGAGACGCTAGGGACACGCTACAGTGCACAGACCAGCTTCTGACGACAGAAGGTTATCTAGTCCGACACATCCATGTCGCTGAGGTTCTACGTGCCTGGTCCAGAGCCTGGGACAGGAGTAAACGTGTCTCCAATGGGGAACGTGTACCACAGCTGCAGGTATGTGCATACGCACCTGGGCACGCCAATCCTGGGTCTTCGCCCAGCAGAAGCCTGTGCCTAAGTTCACCGCAAGTCATATTCTAGAATGTTCATAACGGCATGACTCATAACAACCCCAAAGTGCAAAATACTCAAATATCCATCAACGGTAGAATGGATATAGAAATTATGATGTGTTCATGAAGTGGAATGTTGCACGGAAACATGCTCCGTGTGGATGAATCTCTCACATGTAACTCCGCTCGCGCATAATCCTATGCGGAAGCCCAGACCAAGAGTTCTTCTTTCTGCCTGACTTCCGTTCACATAAAGCACAACGGGCGGAACCACCCTGAAGAGGCAGAGGCCAGGACAGGTGTGCCTCTGTCTGGGGGTGGGGGTCTGACGGGCAGGGGACACAGTGGGGACTTCTGCGACACCAGCCAGCTGTCCAAACCTGTAGAACGTTTTTATGAGTTTATCTGAGCCAAGCTGACGACAGACAATTGCCAGGGAGCAAAAGCTCAACAGATTAAGAAAACCCTCAGGAGCATAAAAGGCAGTTTGGCAGCGTATTTCACACGTTAGAATCAGAGGAGACGAAAAGGGGGTTACGCAGATGATGGGAGATGAAGGAGGCGGAAGAAAGCAAAGCGAGAAGGTGGCGGGGGGCGTCTCTGGGATTGAACAGAAGTGCCACAGAGGGACACATACTTCCTTTACGCCATGGAGACAGGAGAGCTAATAACGAACATTTCCAGCACGTGGAGACGGTGTGTGGGAAACAAAGAACCACGAGGGGCTCCGTGGTCTCTGCTCTGGTGCCTGTGGCGTCCAAAAAAGGACCCCACGCCGATGGGCCAAAGGTGTGTTATCTTAGATGCAAAAAGACAACAGACAGATTCACTTAAGGTGAAGACTGACCTTTGTCAAGGAAGCTACAGGCCTAGAATGTGACCCACCATGACCCGCCTTTGATTAGGGATTTTTATGTTCGGACCCTCCTATGTGGTTACTTTTGGTCTCTAGGTGCTGGTTACTTGGCTGTGTTCAGTGGGTGACATTCGTTGAGCTGTCGCCTCATGACACTCATTTCCCTGTAATACGTCATCC
>NW_011888832.1:1549195-1556072 GCF_000151845.1 Pteropus vampyrus
AGGCTGCTTTTTAAACAGTAAGAAAAATCTCTTGAGTGTCACCTGCATGTCTGATCCTGGGGAGATGGTAGTAAGTGACGGGAAAGGTCTCTGCCCTCACAGTCTACAGCAGAGGGCAGAGGTTCTCGACGGGGGCGACGGGGCAGTTTTGCCCCCCAGGGGACACTGGAACATTTGGCCGTGTCTGGCGGTGTCTTCAATCGTCACGATTTGGGCAGGGGCGGTGCTACTGACATCTAGAGAAGAGACGCTAGGGACACGCTACAGTGCACAGACCAGCTTCTGACGACAGAAGGTTATCTAGTCCGACACATCCATGTCGCTGAGGTTCTACGTGCCTGGTCCAGAGCCTGGGACAGGAGTAAACGTGTCTCCAATGGGGAACGTGTACCACAGCTGCAGGTATGTGCATACGCACCTGGGCACGCCAATCCTGGGTCTTCGCCCAGCAGAAGCCTGTGCCTAAGTTCACCGCAAGTCATATTCTAGAATGTTCATAACGGCATGACTCATAACAACCCCAAAGTGCAAAATACTCAAATATCCATCAACGGTAGAATGGATATAGAAATTATGATGTGTTCATGAAGTGGAATGTTGCACAGAAACATGCTCCGTGTGGATGAATCTCTCACATGTAACTCCGCTCGCGCATAATCCTATGCGGAAGCCCAGACCAAGAGTTCTTCTTTCTGCCTGACTTCCGTTCACATAAAGCACAACGGGCGGAACCACCCTGAAGAGGCAGAGGCCAGGACAGGTGTGCCTCTGTCTGGGGGTGGGGGTCTGACGGGCAGGGGACACAGTGGGGACTTCTGCGACACCAGCCAGCTGTCCAAACCTGTAGAACGTTTTTATGAGTTTATCTGAGCCAAGCTGACGACAGACAATTGCCAGGGAGCAAAAGCTCAACAGATTAAGAAAACCCTCAGGAGCATAAAAGGCAGTTTTGCAGCGTATTTCACACGTTAGAATCAAAGGAGACGAAAAGGGGGTAACCAAAAGAAGGGAAAAGAAAGAAGCCGAAAAAAACAAAACCAAAAAGGGGCCGGGGGGCGTCTCTGGGATTGAACAGAAGTGCCACAGAGGGACACATACTTCCTTTACGCCATGGAGACAGGAGAGCTAATAACGAACATTTCCAGCACGTGGAGACGGTGTGTGGGAAACAAAGAACCACGAGGGGCTCCGTGGTCTCTGCTCCGGTGCCTGTGGCGTCCAAAAAAGGACCCCATGCCGATGGGCCAAAGGTGTGTTATCTTAGATGCAAAAAGACAACAGACAGGTTCACTTAAGGTGAAGACTGACCTTTGTCAAGGAAGCTACAGGCCTAGAATGTGACCCACCATGACCCGCCTTTGATTAGGGATTTTTATGTTCGGACCCTCCTATGTGGTTACTTTTGGTCTCTAGGTGCTGGTTACTTGGCTGTGTTCAGTGGGTGACATTCGTTGAGCTGTCGCCTCATGACACTCATTTCCCTGTAATACGTCATCCTTCAGAAAAAAACAAATAGAATAAATATTTGCGAGATTTAAGAATATCAGCTTCTTCGAACAATCTACAATGAAGGATGATAAATAGAATTCCAAACGAAGTGACCAATTGCTAATTAGACTCTAGACAAAGACTGTTAGGATCTAACCAAGGTCGAGTAAGACCAATTGATAACATAGGAGGCCAAGTCTCAAGGGAGGGAGGTTCCCCCGACCACAATTCCACACCCTTGCAAGATGAAGAAAGTAGAACTCTTCAGATGCAAGTGGGAACAGCTTGCTAGGTTCTTCCCATGCATTCAAATCACTTGCTCCTCACTGGTGCCTGCTGTGAGCAGACACATCCTGGGCTTCAGAGGCACAGTGGGGCTGCGGATACTCAGCCACAGTGCCTGCCTCGGGGTGAGGTGGGGGGCTTCTATTCCAGCACGGGAGGTACAGCATTAAACACCATGAAGGCCCATACGTGTTGGGAGGGCAGAGGAGCTGAGGGAGTTCCACGGGCATTCAGAAGTGGCCTCTGTCCTGTCTCTGCACCTCACACTCGGAGGCTGAAGTCAGTGCAAACCTCCAGACACCCTTCCTGGCCCATCTCCAATGTCACCTCCTCTGGGAGGCCTCCATGATCATCTCTGATAGGGATCTTTCAGTCCTTTCTGTTCTGTGGCTCTTGGCTCATTTTCCAAGCAGAGCCTGGTCCTCCAGCTTTAGGGTTGACTGTGCGCAAGGCTCTGCTGGGGACGGAGAGGTGGATTGACCACGTCTGGGTCCCCAGGGCTAAGCCAGGCCTGGCAGTGGGCCCGTTAGCTCAGAGCAGATGGCTGGATCAGGAGCAAATGCTCACAACCTTCCTTGCTAAACCCAACAATCCACCTTCTAGAAAAATATGAGACCCGGGACCACCCGAAAAAAAGAGGCTCCATCTCCCCACGCTCACGCTCTAAGCAACGGCTCCCCCAACCTGTAAACTCCTAACCCCTCTGTCCAGTTCTCTCGCACCGCTCGGGGCGACCACTCATGTCCCACGTAGAAGCTTCGTTTCCCTGTGTCTGATCCTCCAGCGTTTGCTCTCAGCCCGGAGTATGTTCGGAGAGCGGCTGGTTAATCAATTCATACCAGTGTGAAAGGCAAAAAGCAGCTTAATAGGTTGTCTTTCTTTGGAGAGGTGCCTGAATCCAAAATTTTTCACATAGTCATCTCTCTCTCTCTCTCTCTCTCTCTCTCTCTCTCTCTCTCTCTCTCTCTCTCTCTCTCTTCCCACCCCCCTCCTCTCCTTCCTTTCTTCTTTATCCACCTCCCCAAGGAGAAATATGAGGTCCAAAGAACGTAATTTTGAGGCCTATCAACAAGAACAGAATTCTTGACCTGTAAATTCAAATCAACTGGAGATCTTTTTAAAATTACTGATATCTAGGCCTTGCTGTCAACTCATTAAATTAGAATCTTCGGGGAATGGGGCCTGGGCATTGGTGTCTCTTAAATTCCTCAGGTGATTTTTTTTCTGGTCCTCTAAAGCTGAGACCCACCAAAAAAGAGGGTTTTCTTTAGAGTAAACTTAAGCCTTCCAGACACTGTCTTTACTTTCCTGGCAAAATAAAATTGGCTTTCCGCCTCTAATGAGGAAAAAAGGCTCAGCGAGGCTCATAAAAAGTGGGCTCGAAATATTTTGGAAGCCTGGGTGTCCAATGAGTCCGCGGGACTGGAGGCAGATGGGCACCCCGGCTGGGAGCAGTGCATCCGACACCGGAAGACGCCAGACCCGTGAGGAAAGATGGTCTGGGAACTTGGTCAGCTTATCCTTGGCCAGGAGTTCAAGTTTGTTCCCAGGCAGATGAAGGACTGGAGCCCGCCACTGATGCCGCGTGTGTTTCCCTCACTTATCCATTCATTCCTTCGGCCATTCAAAATCAGCGTCTGCTGTTTGCAGGAATAGAAGAATGTGGCGGAGATTCTCCAGGCTCTGGGGTCAGATGGACCCTCCTGGCCTTGCCGCCAGCTACAGTGTGGCCTGAATTCTTTCACTGTTTCCAAAACTCTTTCTACACATCTGCTGTGAGCCGGGCAGTATGCTGCAGAGCTGGCGACAGGGCTGTTGACAAGTGGGTGGTGGCTCTAGCCCCAGGCGAGAAGACAATCACCACGCAAACATCCCGTCTTGAGCCCTTTTGCTCTTCAGTAAAATGGCTCTTTCTTGAGAATGAAATCACAGAATGTGAGACAACGCCTAGAACCAGGAAAAACGCTCAGCAAATGGCAACTGTAACTATCGCGATTGGGCCCCAGCCTCCGGGAGCAGCTGGCACCTGCCGGGGAGCTGGGAGCACCTGGCAAACACCGAGGGCGTCAGTGGGCGGTTCCGCTGACTTCTCCACCTGCCCGTGGGGGGCCTGGAGAGATGAGAGGTACTCAGGTGCGGTAGGGAGGGAGATGGGAAGAGGGGCATGCGGACAGGCAGGCTTGAGTCTGCAAGCGAGCGTGCGTGAACGAGTGAGCAGAACCGTGTGCGTGATCGAGACCCTTGTCCTGCCACCCCACAGCCCAGGCTGGACGCCGTGGCTTTCGACCACTCACCCTGCCTCAGCTTCCCTGTGCACCGCCCCCCTCACGGCCTGTCACCGTCTCCACATCCTCATCCTCCGCGACTATTGTAAGAGCCCCCCCCACTCCCCCACCCCCGTCTCCCCACTACCCTGGTCTCTCTGCTCCAGCCGGTGCCCTTGAATCCACTGACCGTGCTGCTGTAGAAACATCAGATCCTTCTGAAACTTCGTTGTGATCTTGTCTGTCTCCTGCCCCCAAATCACCTAAAACAGTGATTCCTGTTGGGGGCCATTTTGGCCCTGCCTTCCAGGGACATTCAACATCTGGAGACATATCTAGCTGTCATATCTGGAGGGGACAGGGTGCTGTTGGTATCTACTGGGCAGAGGCCAGAGATGCTGCTAAAATGCAGAGGACAATCCCCGCTCCCCCAACATAAAACTATCTAGCCCCAAATGTCAAAAGTCTTGAGCCCGTGAAACTCTGGTCTAAAGGATAAAAAATATAAGCCTTTCAGAATCTCAGGCTTTTCACAGCCGTCCTGTGCCAAGTGCATCCTCTGCCTCACCACACCCTGCTTGGGGCTCCTGGCAACGGCCAGCCCAGCCGCTTGTAATTCCCTAACCATCCGAGGCTCTCATCGCTCTCAGCCTTGGAACTCTCTGTTCTTTTTTGCTTAGAACACACTTTCCGACCCAATTTGTCTGCCTTGCAAACTTCTTCTCATCCCGCTGGTCTCAACTCAAAAATGATGTCCCACCTTCGGCCCCTTTCCTGTGCCCTAAGAGAGTAAGAAAGAGAAATTGGAAGGGGAGGGGCGAGAAGGGGAGGAGAAGGAAGGGAGGGTGGCAGGGGCCAAGCACGTCTAAAAACATAGAGAACCAGAATCGGGCACTGAAGCCACCTGACTGTTAATTGTGCTTCTTCTCGAAGCTTTATGGGCCAAGTGTCGAATGGCATCAATCATCTTTTGTTCGATTTGACTATTAAAATCATGAATGAAAGGCACTGAACCAACCGATGATGGAAATACCCCCTAATGGGCCCGGGGCATCCCACGTGCAAGCGAAGTCCACTCTCAGGGCTGAGGTGGTTGTCAAGATTATCACGTCGGTGGAAAGGCCAGGCTCCCGAGATGATTTCCAAGCAGAGAAAGGCAAAGCCAGCCTCCTCCCCTCAGCAGACCAAGCCTCGGGGGTGAGCGCACGGAGCTTGGGTTTGCTGGCATTTTCTAGCGGCTTAATGAAAATGAATCATCAGGACGATAGGGTCCAGGCTTTCCAAGGTCTACGGGCCAAATGGGCTTAGTCCCTCACTTGACATTTAAGCGCAGGATGTTGTGGTGGGGCAGAGTCTCTTCCCCACCGGGAACCGGCAGTGGGGGGAGCTTCTCTGTTGCTGGCGCAAGTCCATCAAGGGTGCCCTGGGACAGATGAAGCTACAGGGCATCGGAGTTTTTCTGAGCCACTGGGCGGTTTAGCTTCAGGCCCGGAGCCGGGAGAGAATAGCAGTTTTGTTCCCTCGAATGATATGTTCAATCCATCAGCTTAAATGAATACAAGATGGCAACAGAGTTGGCCAACAGGCTCTGATTACAGAGAAACAGCTAACCTCCTCAGGGTTGGCACTGGGAGTCCTCCTTGATGGGTCTCCAGACGGAGAGAGGATAATGATTTTAAAGCAGAAACATTTGGATAAAAGGGCCATGTGCCATTTAAAGAAAAATCCAGAGGCCGCTCATGACTTAGTGACTGAGAAGCTCACAGAAGTCGGCTCCAGGTGAGAAAGAGATGCCACGGATGGATTCCTGTCTGCTAGCAGAGACGCCCGCACGCCCGTCCCGGACACGCCCCATCGCGGACGAGCAGACAGGCAGGAGAGAGGCCTGCGTGTGGGGCGAGGGCCTTGACCCCTTCCCGGCTCTGCCACTTACCTAAAACCCGAGCCTCCACGTTCTTCTTTGTAAAATGGGAATAAGTTTCACCAACATGAATTCCGAAGACTAAATGGGACTTGGGTGTGAAGGGATGCGTGGTATCCGGCCCGGCCCGTGGTAGCTACGAAGCCCAGGGGAGGCGGAGACAGAGGGGAGCTCTGCAGGACAGAAGCCAGCCTCCATGCTCTCCCCACCGTGTCCCCAAGCCCCTTCGGCCATCTTTGTTCACCACATTCTGCTCGTAGCTAAGCCTGGAGGGAGTGTAGGGATAACCTGGGTCTCAAAAGCCCAGCTCGCTTCCCTGCCTGCGGGGTGTCTGGGGCGGTTAAGACGTCAGAGGAGGGACCCAGTGATAACCGGATCGGAGGTGAGGCTCTCGTCTTCCATTACAGTTTGCAAGGACAAGGGTTTGAGCAAGATGGAAAATCGGGCTTTTTCTTTTCCCATGAGGTGAGAAAGGGGGAAGCTGGAACCTACTACGCGTTTGAGCAGCACCCTCGGCCTCACTTTGCTTCATGTGTCTGGTCCAAACCTCACTCCTAAACCAGGAAATCCCAAAACCTCCACCCACAAGCGCTCCAGTGGTTCTGTGCTTTTCTGAGGCGATGCTGCTCTAGGAGAATGAAGAAGGCTCTAGATTTTATTTTCCATGACACTGTAGGGGTGCCAGCCTGACCCCAGCAAGAGTCTCATTCTGACTGAGACGGGACAGTACAGTGGCTGAGACAGGAGCCCTCGACCTTGGCTGGCTGTGAGAATCTGGGAGGAGCTATGAATAAAAGTCCCTGTGCCCTGGCTGCACGCTGACCCACGAAATCAGAATCTCTGTGCGCAGGGGCTGGGCATCAACGTGTCTTGTCTGACAGCTCTCCGGGTGGTACCAAGGTGCAGTCAAGGTTTAGCA
>NW_011888832.1:1556935-1573971 GCF_000151845.1 Pteropus vampyrus
AATTTCTTTGAGCCCCAGGAGGCGGCTGACTTTCCAGAGGCCACTTTTAACCAAACCGAATCTCCTTGACCCCACTGCTCTGAGCTAGCGGGGATGGAAACGACCCGAAGTCACCTATCTCTGGGTAACCGGGCCTCATTCCCAGGTCCTCAGCTTACGCAAGACTGAAGGATACTGACCCCAAAGGTTTGTTCTTTGTGAATTTTTCTTCTCATACTCTAGATTTGCACTGTCCAATATGGTAGCCACTGGCCATGAGTGGCTATTTAAAAGGTAAGTTAATGAAATTAAATAAAATGAGAAGTTCAGCTCCTCGGTCATACTGGCCACGTTTCAACCGCCCGATGATCACATGTATTGAGTGGCTACTGGACTGGACTAGGCAGATACAGAGCGCTTCCATCAACGCAGAAAGTTTTACTGGGCAGCCTTGCTCTGGACCAGGGATCAGCAAACCACAGCTCTCCCAGCCAAATCTGGGATAACTAGATGCCACATGGGGACTCCACGCTGGACCCTGGACCAGAAAAGCATGGTACTGGAAAAACAGGTGAATTCAGAAAAGGTCTTTAATGGGTTAGTTAACAGTATATCAGTAATAGTTTTCTGATCCAGTCGTGGCGCTATTGTTATCTACGGTGTCGCAGTAGGGGAGGCTGGGTGGAGGGTATCCGGGAGCTTTATGTACAACTTGTGCAACTTTTCTGTGTCCAAAATTACTTCAGCATAAAGAATGACTTTTTTTAATGATGTTCTGTCTTCCACCACCAGCCAGTGCCTCTCATGCATACAGGGTCCAAGAAATCTCCCTGAGCTCGCTTACAAACTCCAGCAACTGAACCCCGTGGAAGCCCCAGAGAGAGAAAGCAGCTTCTGGGGTGGGCCAGACGACAGCTTCAAGATCAGACTGACTGCCGGCTGAGCCCCAAATGTCCCCCTGGCTGACTTCATCAGTTCTTGAGACACCTCCTCACAGAGGCCCTCCCTGATCACCTTTTCCCCCCACGATCACTTTCTACCACATTCTTGGTTTAAGAGCAATTATGCCCCCTAAAATGTGTTTTATGTCCACTCTTTTGTCCTGGGTCAGGCCCCTGGTGGCAGCTCAGTCTACAGTGGCATGTCCCCTCCTCTCCTGTGGCTTCCTGAGCTTTGGGCTCAGGGCCGACGCAGCACAGGTCTCGGTGTGCCCCTGCGAACAGGATGAGTGCGGGATGACTTACTCGTAAAACTCTGCCGCCGGTGTGAACTTGTACTTGGAGTACTTGGTGTGGTTGCCCAGCACGGAGGCGTTGAGGAGCTTGGGGTCGGTGCAGTTGGGGCTGTTCCAGGCGTGGCCACAGTCAGTCCAAGGCAGGTTGAAGGTGAAGGAGGAGAAGAGGTAGTAGAGTGACCAGGCGATGATGACATTGTAGTAGAAGCCGACGTACAGGGCGATGAGGATCACGGCATAGCCAACTCCTGGGTGCGGGCGGGGGGTAGGTCAGGCAGGGGCTTCCAGGCTCACACCAGGGCCAGCTCTCCCGGGGAGCTGGCTCCAGCCACCCGACTCCAGTAGCAGACTGTCAGAGCCACAGCTGTACTCCCTAGGCGCCTGCCACCGCTTTACCTGAATGCGGTCTCTTGCCACTGGAGCACACCAGGCAGGCCAGGTATGCCCGGACTTTAGTGCCCCCACAGAGCAGGTGCATTGGGCAGTGGAGCAAAAGTATCCCCGCTCCCTTGCCCCCTGGGGGGAGGAGAACACTGAGGCATCTTAACACTCTCCCCCAGTGGGACTGAGCTCCTGGCCCATGGTGGATCTGGCTTATTGGCTGTGTCCCCGTTCCTCTCCCCTACTGGTGCTCTCTGGGATCACCTACCAAAATAACTCCTTACACTGAACTCCTTGTCTCAGGATCTGCTTCTGGGGAACCCCAAACAAGCACTACCCATCAGGAATTCGGCCCTGTGTGAAGTTCTCTGGGTCCTATTTTCAACTACCAGCTTTATGTGCCAATCTCATCTTCCCGAATGTATCAGAAAAATGCTCCTTCAGGGCCAGTTTGATGGCTTTTGCCTACAGGAGACAGATTTTTTGCCTGTATAGCATTGTTCTAAGGGAGTAGCCTTAATCATTCTTAACATGTAAGGTTTGGATGAGGCTAATCCCTCACTCTGTTGAGCTAGCTGTAGGCATGTGACTCAAGCCTAGCCAATCAGAGTTCGGCTTCTCCGTAGCTACAGTGATTGGTTGCTAGATGAGCATGTGACTCAAGTGAAACCAATGAGGGTCCTTTCTGGGACATTTAATAAAGCTATATAGGGCGGGTTTTAAAATTTTGTCATTGTTAAACTTGGTAAGATTTAATCTCGTTGCTGATGGCCAGCTCTGCTAGCACCTGAGAAGAATGCCTGAGACCGATGCTGACACTGATGAAAACAAACTTGAGAGAAATCAAGAGAGATTCCAGAAAACATTATTCAAGGACCTGGATCAAGCTATACCTGAAGCCAATAAGAAACCCCTGGACTTTACTGTCTCATAAACCAATAAATTCTCTTTTATATTCAAGCCATTTTCAATGGGATTTCTGGAAATTAAACAAAAAGTTCCTAACTAATACACGTGTCTTAGAAGCCTCCAGCCTGTATCTACTACAGGACTAAATAATAGAAGGGACTCAGAGACTCACGCCAGCTGAGAAGAGGCTCGCAGGAGTCACACTGGTGCTCAGTGCCATCTGGACCCAGTTCCCTAACAGTGCTTGGGAGACACTAATTCTTACTCCACACCCTCTGACAGCTGTATAGGGGCCAATAAATGGCAGTCACTATGGCCACTTTCTCCAGATGCATCCTACATCCCATCCCGAATGCAAGCTTCATCTTATATCCCAGCTGTGATCAATTAGTTGTGGCTGTTGCATTAAGGACTGTGAGGCAGCTTTCTGGCTGAGCCCACAAAGGTTTATAATGACTTTATCACATCTGCCGTGGGAGCAAGAGGGGAGAGCAGTGGCCTGTGAGCTGGGTACTTCTAACACGTCTGTATTTTCCATATAAGAAACAGACACCCACTGATCACTCGGCTACAGAGCCTGGATTGGACCCCAGGTTTCCATACTTTCTAGGCTGAAGCTATTCCCGAAACATTGAATGCTCTCCAAGTAACTTTAAATGGTGGACATGCTTGACCTTGCCAATAGCTGGTCGACCTCAGATCCCACCCGTGGAGCAGATTCTCCAGGGGCACCAAGGAAGTCTCTCTGGATAACTTTTGACTCTCCCAGACCCATTTCTTTACCTTTGAAGAACGGGCAGATCTTCCACACTGTGGCCGCCCCTTCTCGGTTGTACTGGCCCAGAGCCAGTTCCATGTAGAACAGAGGCATCCCAGCGATGATGAGAAAGAGTGTGTACGGGATCAGAAAGGCACCTGGAGGACAGAGAGGCAGGGCGTGAGCCCCTAGACCCCGTGCAGCCCAGATCTGGCCCAGGGGGTGCCTGGGTCAATGTTGGCCAGAGCCTCGGGGGGTCCTCATTTATCTGCTCACTTCCCAAGGGCTACTGTGCAGTAGGTACCTAGAGTTACACGGGACAATTAGTAAAAATCATCTTAACAGTAATAATAGTTGTAGTAGTAGTAATAATTATAATTTTGAGGTTCTGTAATCAATTTAGTAAAATCTAGGTTAATCCGAGCTAAATAGGCGTGTTCTTGCACGATTCACCTGGCCTTCAACACGCCAGCACACACTGCGAAGTGCCACGGTGAGGTTGGCAGGTGCGGTCTGTACCAAATTTCTTTCTTTCATGAATCATCGCTTTGGAGAATGCCAACTGCCCCAAACCTTTCCTTTAATAGGTAAGAAAATTGAGACCAGAGAGGGAGAGACAGTGCCCAAAGTGACATGGGATCGAGTTTCCCATTTTGCTCACACCTATGTCATTTTAAGGTCACACAGGGCTTTCCCAAACTTCATCTCACTGGACTCTTCTTAGCCTCGCAATAGCTCACAGACATAACCAGATGGTCATTCCATCCCCCCGCCCTGGGAAATTGAGGGCAGAGAAGGAAGTTGACTAGGTCCTGTTTGCACTGCTGGTAAGTGACAGAAGCAGGATTCGAAATCAGGCAGTTGAAGGTAAATAGACACTGGAGCAAAGAGGTCACAGGCACACGTCTCTGGCCAGGGAGGGTGCCGCCCTGGAGCATCGCAGGAAGTAGAGGGGTCCCTTGGCAATGGGCAGCTCTTGATCCCTGGGAGAATTCCTGGGGGCATTAGACACAGCTGAGTTCTAGAAACAATTCTCCGTGTGCCTGGAAGTCTAGGGTGAGCTTAGCGGGCTCTGACGCTGTGAGGTGACTCACTGGGACACATGCCCGTCAGCCCAGGTGGCAAAGCTCGACCGAAGTGAAACGCCAGCCCCTTTTCCTGACATGGCTGGTGGTGGCCAGGCCAGAGGCACACTCCTCTGGCCACTGGCCTTTGGCTGAGATGCTGTAACCTTGGAAACCAAACACTCTCTGTCCCACCCACACCAGGAAAGCGCAGAAATTGGAAAATATTTAATGATAATAACATCAGAAATATAATATCCCCTACGGAGTTTCTGGCAATTTCCACACAATGCCTCATTCAGTCTTCTCAACAACCCTAAAACTCAAAGATTATTACTACCTCCATTTTCCAGATGGGAAAACTCAGGCTCCAAGCTAGCAGAGAACTGTGGCTGTCACATGACACCCAGGGTCAAACTCACCCAGCCCCTCAGACGATCAGTCCTCCACTTTCTTCCCAGCAAGCCCAGGGCTGTTAGGGACAAAGTATGAAAGGCTGGCTCCAGTGCTCTTAGACCCAGCGCCTTCTGTAGCAGGAGATGGACCAGCAGGGTGAACAGTAGGGAAGAAGCTCCTGGGACGTGAGCACCTCCTGGCATCAAGCAAGGCACTGGGCACTGGGCATCTGCGACTCCATTTACTCTTCCCAGAGACCATCTGAGGCAGCAACTGCTATACCCATTTTTCAGAGAAGAAAACTGAGACTTGGAAAAATTAAGTGGCTTCACCAAGCTCACCCAATTGGTAAGTGATGGGTCTGGGATTTGGACCCAGGTCTGCCTGGCTCCAGAGCTTCAGAACCATTCTCAATATATTCTACAGATTCCAGAACATTCCAGCCTAGATTAAGGACAGTCTCGGCGGAGGAGGTGTTCTGAAACTGGGGGTCTGGGGCCACCTGAGCCACCTAGTCTTTGGTCACAGGCTGGTCTAATGCTCCGGCCCCTGCTCCAGGCTGGACTTCTTTGAAACAGCCACACGCCTACCTATCTCTTCCTCGCCACATTTCTGGCTTTCGATCTGCACCCTGGTCCCTCCACACAGAGAAGGCGGGTCTGGCCCGTGAACCCACGTCTGTCCACACTGTCGACAATAATGCAATGCTGGCGATGCTGACGGAGAGAGGCGGTGGCGGTGAAAGTAACAAGACCATTTACTGAGCTTCTGTCACATACCAAGCCACACACTAAGGTTCCACATAACTGTTCATTTAAAACTATCCCCGAGAGATAATTATGACGAATCCATTTAATAGACGAGGAAACTGAGACTTAAAAAGGCCAAGTTGCTTGTCCAAACTAGTAAGGATGCAGCCTGGTTTCAAAGCTGGATTTGTCTGAGCTTCACTTTGCCTCATGGCCACCTGTCACTCCCCTTGGGGGCCTGGAGCCAGAAACTAGGGGAAATAGACACACTAAACTGTTTAATAGGCCTGGAGACGGAAGTCAGTGGCCTCAGGGACTATGGGGAAGGAAAAAGCCAGGAGTCACAGTTCAGGTCTTGGCACCAGTTTGCCACTGGTGACTCCACGTCGTTTTCCACAAGGAAGGAAAAAGCAACAGCAGCCAACTAACCGGGCATCTCACGTTGGCCAGTTTTCTTAACTCTGAAACTCTGGGTGGCACTGCCCACAGGTAGGTGAAATGCCCCGTCTGAAATTCATCTCCCCTCGTGCTGGCTGGGAGTCCCAGCCAAGGGTGTGTGATGTACACATGAACTTCCGCACGCAGACACACTCACACATTCACACACACACAAGAAAAAAAACACCCAAAACTGAAAAAGCGGCCCACAAGAGGCCCCCACAGAGAGATAGAAAAAAAAAAAGCATCTGTCCATCACCTCTAGCCCAACACACACTGCCTGACACCCTCCCATGAGGGAGGAACCCTACTGGTCTCAGAGTGGTTCTGGAACCCTCTGGGCCAATGCTGAGTTCTCAGGAAGGGAAGCCCAAGTTCTGAGCTGGAGCAGAGCTTGTTTGGGTAAGGAGGACCCCAGGAAAGGGAAGGGGAGCGCCTGCAGGAGGGGGCTCAGCAGGAGGCGGTAGGGACCAGGTCTGGTGGAGAATCGAGGGGAGGAAGAGGGAGTGTGACCAGGGAGGGGCTGCAGGACAGAGAGGAGGGTCCCCTGAGACCTAGCTGGACCCGCGTCCCAGACTGTTGAGGGCTCGAATCCACAAACTGAATCCTGGCCACACCCTGACATGTTAAGAAGCAAAAACCCACTGAAATGTCCCTTTGGTACCCGCAGCTCAGCTTATAGGTTATCACTGCGGCCAGCTTTCGCCAGAGTCCCAAGAAAACCTTGGCCAATGCCTAGGGCAGCCAGGTTTGGCCCTCCTCTCTAAACATCCCAAGGGCAGAGTAAACACCAGGTGCAAGAGAGGATGAGATTTCAACAGGAGATAGCGCTGCTCCCAGCGGGCTGACCCGGACATGTGCTGGGCTGGGGACACAGGCACACATCGAGATCTGCGCTGCACATGTCTGCAGATTTAGAGGTGACACATTAGGCTACAGCTGCTCACTAAACCACGTTCTCCCCTCCTACTTGGTAACTAGACCTCTGTAACGGTCCCGTATAAAGTTCGAGTTTGGAACCCTCAGCTTTTGGTGCTGGGCACTGGCATATGTCGGCCTGGTGAGCCCGTTTGCCCCTCGCCCCTCCCGCCCCACCCGGGCTCCGTCCAGACCTGTGTAAGGGCTTTTGCGCATGCGTGTGGCTCTCACGCCCATCTGTCCAAGCTCCGTCCACAGCCTCTGCGGATAATGGGCCTCTGGCCTCCCCCTCGGGCCTGGGGCTGGGCCAAGTCATAGCACGGTTCACGTTCCAGAAGAAGGAGCCAGGCGGAAGGCCCACACAGACCCAGAGGGGGTTGGGGCGCTTGGGCGGGGAACTCCAGTTATCTGGAGCGTGGTGGGGGGTGGGAGGCCCTCTTGGCCTTGACCAGGTGAGAAGATTTGGAGGGCAGAGCGGGGGGCTCTCTAAAGCACAGGGCCCGGCACAGACCCCCTGTGGCATCATAAGAAAATAATATATATATATATATATATATAGCCTCTGCTCTGGGTTCCTGACACAGAGCCCTTAAAACTCTTGTAACCTCTGAGGAATGGGGCTGATAGAGAAGTGCCTGACACTGAGCTCCTAAGTCCTTTGGAATTTTCTGGGTGATAGGAGTGTCTTTTGTTCTCGTAAAGAGACTCTTGGTGGGCTCCCGCATGGGGCCCGGTCCCCAGAAAGACACAGCTGTAATGACAGGTTTGGAACTTTCAGCCGCAACCCCTACCCTCCGGGGCTACCCGAACGGGCAGCCATGTCTACGTGGGGACGCTGCCGTGAGGTCCGGGAGCGACCGCGTTGGGAGGAGTTTCAGGTTGGTGAATGCGCCCACCAGGAGTGGGGTGCACCCTGACTCCATGGGCACAGAGTCTCCCGCACTTTGGACCTTTCCAGATTTGGCCCTAACCACCTCTTCATCCTCTTCAAACTGTATCCTTTATCGTGTTCTTCGTAATGAACTGGTAAATGCAGGTAAGTGTCTCCGAGCTATTACAGCAAATTATCAAATGTAAAGAGGGGGACTTATGAACTCCAGATTTATAGCTGGTTGGTCAGGAGCATGGGTGACAACTTGGGACTCGTGACCGGCGTCTGAAGTGGGGACAGTCTTGTGGGACTGAGCCCTTAACCTGTGGAGTCTGTGCTCGCTCCAGGTAGATAGTGTCAGAATTGAGTTGTAGGACACAAGGCCGGTGTCCTTAGTGCTGGAGAATGGGCCAGCGTGGGGAAAAGCCCCACACATTTGCTGCCAGAAGAATGCAGTGTTTAAATAAAAATGATGCTTCTCTTACCGCCTTGCCTGGATCTAGGGACAGTTCTGCCCCTCCCCCGCATCCTATTTCTGGCTATGTGACCCCGAGTGAATGCAACTTCTCAGAGCCTTAGCTCCCTCTTCGTAAGTGGGGTGGGGAACACCTGTGTTGCTGGTTTGCCGTGATAATCAGCGATCACGGAGGAGCACCTGGCACTGAGTAGATGCTCTGTAAATGGGAGCCACGTGCCGCCATCCCTCTCGGAAACAGATGGGACACACGTCTAAACTGGAAACCACAAGCCGAGGGGCGTCAGTGGTTGAAGGTGGCCGGGGCCTTTGCAGAGCACAGCCAGGCACGCCTGCTGGAAGCTGGCCGGCACAAAGGACTTTGAGGCAGCTCCTTGGACGCCTCATGTCACTGTCCCAAGTGAGGCTTGTATCCAAACATACTGCTGACCACGGGCAAGTGTAACACCCCCACCACCTCCAGCCCCATGCTTAAAAGGGCCCCCACAGTGCTACCCAGGTCCTCTTCAGGGATGAGGACCTGTGCCCTGCAGAGGGCACTGCTCGGGCCTCAGCTGTCAGTTTTCGGGAACTGCCTAACTGAAGAGGGCCACCTTGCTCAAGGCCACAACCCTTTCCCAGAGCATGTGGCATCATCCAATAACTGATCAATACCAGGGCATACAGTCCCCGTCCCTGCACCCCAACTCAGGACAAGTCTGGAGGGCCCTCGTGGCTTCCGAGTTCCCGTGACCAGCTGAGGCTTTGCTGGGAGCCCAACCCCTCTGGTTGGCACTGCCTCCTCCCCTTCTCTCCAGCCCTCCTGCTGCAGCCTCCACCTACGCCCTCTCCCCCCGCCCCCCAACCCCGCACTCTCCTTCAGAGCCATGGAGAACAAAACAAAGCAATTCTTTGTGCCCCGGGTGTCAGGCGTAGGGTCCCCTTCTGAGTCTTTGCCAGTTCAACAGCCGGTGTCCCGTGGCCGTTTGTGTAGGGAACACTCCAGTTCCTATAATAAACCCAGCCCTGATCCTTCCAGTTGGCCAACCCTGAGCCATGTGGTGTCATCTTGTGTCTCTTCCTCCCCAAGACTGATCTTCCCTTTGGGGTCCTCAGCAGCCACTGTGGGCCCTGCCCGCTGGCCTCAGGGTTTCTGTCACCTCAGTGCAAGTGGGGCCTTACACCCCTCCGCTCCTGCCCCTACATTTTACTGAGACCAGCCAGGAGCATCTGTACAGGTAGGTCCCGGCTGCTCCAGGAGGGACCGCCACACAAAGTGATGGCAGCTGGCTTTTTTTGGCCCCACACGGGGTCACTCCCTCCCCTTCACGCTGGGTCCTTCCACCTGACTTCTGGGCCTTAGCGCTGAGACCTGGGAACAGCCCCAGTGAGGGAACAGAGCCACTTCCCTGATAGATCGACCCCTCTCCTCTAAGGAGGGCAGTGGGCGTGGAACTCAGGGAAATGGGTGTTGGGACCACCCATCTTCCTGGGACAATTCTCCCTTTGCTGTCGCTTTGCAAATGTTCTGGCTTCCCATCTCCTCCATCTTGGTTTCTTTGAAAGGAACAAATTAGAGGGAAATATAACCTACAAAGAACAGAGCAGGACCTCACCTTCCTCACTTAGGATATAATGCCTCCAGTAATAGAATCAAAACCGACATGAATTTTTAGGATAGCTACAATAGACTATGAGCTCCCTAAAGGCAGGGATTGCCTTTTGCTCATCTTGACATTCCTGGCATATGATGGGCATTTAGTAAAAAAAAAAAAAAAAAAAAAATTTTTTTTTGGTTAAATAAATGGATCCCAGCAGTGAGTCACACAGAGAATGAAGCTAATGAACTCCCCGGGGCCTTTCTCCACTCATGCTGTGACCTAATCCTCATTTAGGCAGTTAGGTTTGGGACCTCAGGGCAAGATGTAATATTTATCCCCGTAAAATCCCATCTTGCTGGAAACAGCCCCTCTAGATCTTTCTGGCCAGCTCAGAGCAATGGGCCAAATCATGCTGGTGACCTCAGATCAAGGTCTCAGCTCCAGCCCCCGACGAGTACCTCATTCCTGCAAACTCGTCATCCGAAGGGCCTCAACAGCTGGCCGCCTCATGTGCATCTGAGCTGAACTCGGTTTGGCAAGCTTGGGGGTATAGATGGCCCTCTTGCAGCCAGGCCAGATGTGAGGGCACCGAGTTTGCAAACTCCTGCCCTCTGTACCAAGCACCACCTCAACAACCCCAACTCTTTTGGCCAAGATGGCTCTAAAGGGCGATGAGAATCTGAGCTGACTTGGGGAAGGAGGAGAGCCCCATTGGGGACCAAGCACCACATAGGGCCTCATGAAAACAGGAAAAATGTTAATCCCCATTCTCCAGATGACGCAACTACAGAGAGACAAGGTTAGGCTCTCGGAATATGGAGTGATGCCCCGTCTTGGCTCTTACGTCCACCAGACTCGAGCATGACTACTTCCAGCCCTATTTCCCTTCATCAATTTCCTCCTAGAATCAGTTCTGCTCCCCCCAAAGTCAGGACCTTACCCCACTCTTAGGTCTAACCCATGGTCAAAAGTCACTGAACGAAAAATAATAGTAACGACTCCACTCACTGAGCCGCTACTATGTGCCAGGCACTGTTTTGAGTCCTTTGCCTATATCCTCTGTGATGCCAGAACACCCTGCGAGATGATGCGTTGATTCCCCTTTTCTGCACAAGGAAACAGAGGCCCAGAGAGGACAAGTAGCCTGTTAGGCCCGGATTCAAACCCAGGTCTGTCTGAACTTAAATCTCAGAGCGGGTTGGCAAGACATGTCTCAAACGGCAGAAGCCATTTGCAAAGGCTAATTCACAGTGGCCTCTTCCCTGGCTGGTAGGAAGACATGGGGACCCACCCACCTCCACCCCCACCCCCAGAGACCAGGACAAGCCAGGTCAAAGGCCACAGGTGCAGAGGGAGAATCTAGAACCCTGGAATCGGCCCCACTGCCTGGCACTGCCTCCCCATTTGAGAGGGTTTCGAATGAAGCCCTGGAATTTCTAAGGAAGCCTCTTGCACCCACGCACCCCAGCAGCTGGCCTACAGGAAGATAACCAGACAGGATGATGTCTTCCAGGAATTCATTTGGAAAATTAGCCGGCGGCCTAAACCATTAGCACCTTTATAAATTCAAAACACCCTCGAGTCTGGACCAGCGTGAACGACTGGATTTTGAAGCTATCGTGTTAAGACTGGCACCAGAAGAGCACACGGGCTGTCAACAAACAGAGTCTTCCGGCTCGAGTGCAGTGTGGGGCCAGGAGAGGGCTGGGTCTTGGGGCTCATCTAAGTTCACCTCCAGCTATAGCGGGGAACTTGGGCTCAGAGAGGGGCTGTGCCGTGCCCAGCGTAACAGAGCTGAGATTCGAACTCCAGTCTTTTGGCCTCTTCCACAATTACACGATCCCCATGCACTAGCCTGCTTGCCCATCTCTAGGGCTGACTACGGAATTACCGGATGAGAACTTATCCACAAAGAGCAGCCTGGAGGTCTCAGCAGAGATAAAGCCCAGAAGGGGCCCGCTGAGCATCCCCCAGAGGGGCGGGGACCGCACTGCTCTGCTGTGCCGACCGTGGACTTCGTAGCCAGAAACGGAAACTCGCTGGTAGCACTTCCCCACCCCTTAGCCTGGCATTCAAGGTCTCCGCCGCCCGGCCCCAGCTCGCCTCTCCACCCCAAGCTCCCCCAGCTTGCCCTGCAGCCTGTGCTCGCAGGCTCTGAGCTGATCCTGCATGCACAGTTGAATACTGCCTTTCTTCCCGAGACTTGTCCATACTTCTTCCATCCCCAGGAGCTGAGCTCCAACCACAGCCCACCTCCTCCGAGTCTCACCCAAGCGGCCCCTCTTTAGCTCTTTAGAGTGCTTGCCACCTCCCCCACCCACTTCACACATCACCATCATGATGCTGAGAGGCAGCGGCAGCTTCCTTCACTAAGGCCGTCCTCCATGCCAGGCATTTGGCCCTCACGACAAGCCTCTGAGTGGAACGCCACTGTTTCCATTCGATAAATGAGGAAACTGAGGCTTGGAAAGTCACCCAAAACCACAGAGCTAGAAGTTGGAACCCAGGACTCCATGGCTAAGGCCCCCCATCTCCAGGCTGCCGGCCCCACCCCCACAGTGCATGCGCCTCACTGTTAGTTACCGCCAGGGATTCCGCCGTGTTTGGAACGGCTAGATCCTCGAGGGCTTGGGCCATTTCATGAATGTACTCGCTCAAGAAGTCTGCTGGGTATCTTCTACCACATTCCCAGGACCTAGGCCTTATCTTGAGCACTAGAAATACAGGGGTGAAAAAGCTACTTCTCTGCTGTCTAGGTGCCCCAGCCTGTTGTGGAGACAGACCCTCAAAAAGACAGATGACCCAACAATTCAGAATGAGCTACGCGCAGAGTTAGTAAGCCCAGGAGACAGGGCTTCCAGCCAACTTCACTTAAAAATTGGAACCTGTGGCAAAGTGGCTCTGTTTTGTGCCCTGGGCACCTGATATGTCACCTTGCATATAGCAGGCACTCTCTGTGTTAGCGGCAATGGCCTAGTGAGCACACAGTGTCAGTAAAAGGCCCAGGCTATCCATCTAGCTGATCTGTCCAACTGGCCATCTGGGGTGCTTTTAGTTTCAACAAACACTTATAACAATAAAAATGACTTGTAGCAGCATGACAATGAAGCCCCTGGGTGACTGAAGCTCCTGGCAGGCGGACAGGGTAGTTCATACATCTAGGTGACCCCTGCAGAGCCAGCACTGGGCCTCACTTCGAGAGGAACCCAGTAAATATTGTTGATTAATGATGGAGTCTTCCACTCCATAGGGACAAGCAGTCTAAGATGGTCACCGAGGACAAGCTGGATGGCACATCCCAGGATGTCTCTGTCTGTTTTTCATTCGTTATCTCCCTGCCTGCTAAAATGGCATAGAATCTTCATTTCCTCCCTTCTTGGGTGCCCATGGCCAGAGTGCTTAAACCTGACCAGAAACCCTTGAGAAGCTGCAGGAGCAAAATATGAAAGTTTCACTTCTGGTTCCCATTTCTCTCCCACAGTGAGAAGCATGTGTCTAGAGTACACGCTGAAGCAAACTGCTGGGTCCCAGGCCCTATGGGACAAGGGCATGAGCTTGCCCTTCACCCAGCTCCAAACTGTCATCCTGCCTCCCTCTGAGGCCCTGCCAGGCAGGATGGTCTAGTGGATAGAGAGAGAATTCCAGAGCTGAGCCCCTTTCACCACCTTCTTCCTGTAGGTCAGCTCTCTGCAGGGCACCTCTGAGTTAGTTCATCACAGCCAATGGGCAGGACTAGGGGGTTCAGGTGCCCAGGAGCAAAGGCCCTCAGGAAGGAGCTAGCTAGAGCCATAGCACCCAACATCCTGTCCCCTAGGCTGCTCCCCCCAGGGCTCTGCCACCTGGCTGGGCTGTAGTTGATCTCTAGGCTCTCATCCCAGGACAGGTGGGTAAACTGTCACTCAGCAGGGGGAGAGGAAAAGGAAAAGAGTCTGGCTGCTACGCCCATTTTCTAGGCCCCTGATGCAATGAGCCCTGCCTGCCGTGAGGCCAGGACCCCAGGAGGTGGAGCCTCGGTTCCATCATCCAGGCCAGCTCCTGAGTGGAACGAACCAATCCCACCCAGGCTGGGCGCTCTGGCCCCTGCAGCCGACCAGCACCACCTGCCAGCGGAGTCCCTCTGACTCTAGTTTCTCTTTGAGTGACTCTGTTCCAGAATCTCTGTCCCCAAGAGCACAGGGCTTCCCAAGTGGCTTCAGAGAGCCCAAGTCCTCCATCAAGCTCAGAGTGCTGGATTTAGGGACACCGCGTGCCTGGTTGTCACCGCCTGCGCCCCTTCCAGAGCTCTCCAAATCGCCTCCCTTCTCGCGGACCATCAAAGTCAGGGTTCCTCACCCAGCCTGGTGCCCCAGTCCGTCCTGGTGCCCCACGCGCCTATCAGTCCGTGTTCGCGCCTCGATTTCCCTCTTCCATGCGGGACGCCAATGCTTTGTGCGTGAGCCCTGTCCAGTCCCTTCCTACGCCCCAGATTTGCCCACGTGCTTCCTCCTCTCCTCCCGTGCGTATCCCAGCTCCTCTCCCTGACACCGCTACGGACAGGTAGCCCCCCGAGTCCCACACCCCCAGCCCATCAGGGGACTCACCGCCGCCGTTCTTGTAGCAGAGGTAGGGGAATCGCCACACGTTGGCCAGGTCCACCGCGAAGCCGACCACGGAGAGCAGGAAGTCGATCTTCTTGCCCCAGGTCTCCCGGGGCTGCTCGTCGCTGCCGCGGGACGCCAGGAGGCACTGGACCCCGTTGCGCTCTTCATTCAAGGTCTCCGCCGCCCGGCCCCAACTCGCCTCTCCACCCCAAGCTCCCCCAGCTTGCCCTGCAGCCTGTGCTCGCAGGCTCTGAGCTGATCCTGCGTGCACAGTTGAATACTGCCTTTCTTCCCGAGGCTTGTCCATACTTCTTCCATCCCCAGGAGCTGAGCTCCAACCACAGCCCACCTCCTCCGAGTCTCACCCAAGCGGCCCCTCTTTAGCTCTTTAGAGTGCTTGCCACCTCCCCCATCCACTTCACACATCACCATCATGATGCTGAGAGGCAGCGGCAGCTTCCTTCACTAAGGCCGTCCTCCATGCCAGGCATTTGGTCCTCACGACAAGCCTCTGAGTGGAATGCCACTGTTTCCATTCGATAAATGAGGAAACTGAGGCTTGGAAAGTCACCCAAAACCACAGAGCTAGAAGTTGGAACCCAGGACTCCATGGCTAAGGCCCCCCATCTCCAGGCTGCCGGCCCCACCCCCACAGCGCATGCGCCTCACTGTTAGTTACCGCCAGGGATTCCGCCGTGTTTGGAACGGCTAGATCCTCGAGGGCTTGGGCCATCTCATGAATGTACTCGCTCAAGAAGTCTGCTGGGTATCTTCTACCACATTCCCAGGACCTAGGCCTTATCTCGAGCACTAGAAATACAGGGGTGAAAAAGCTACTTCTCTGCTGTCTAGGTGCCCCAGCCTGTTGTGGAGACAGACCCTCAAAAAGACAGATGACCCAACAATTCAGAATGAGCTACGCGCAGGGCTAGTAAGCCCAGGAGACAGGGCTTCCAGCCAACTTCACTTAAAAATTGGAACCTGTGGCAAAGTGGCTCTGTTTTGTGCCCTAGGCACCTGATATGTCACCTTGCATATAGCAGGCACTCTCTGTGTTAGCGGCAATGGCCTAGTGAGCACACAGTGTCAGTAAAAGGCCCAGGCTATCCATCTAGCTGATCTGTCCAACTGGCCATCTGGGGTGCTTTTAGTTTCAACAAACACTTATAACAATAAAAATGACTTGTAGCAGCATGACAATGAAGCCCCTGGGTGACTGAAGCTCCTGGCAGGCGGACAGGGTAGTTCATACATCTAGGTGACCCCTGCAGAGCCAGCACTGGGCCTCACTTCGAGAGGAACCCAGTAAATATTGTTGATTAATGATGGCGTCTTCCACTCCATAGGGACAAGCAGTCTAAGATGGTCACCGAGGACAAGCTGGATGGCACATCCCAGGGTGTCTCTCTCTGTCTTTCATTCGTTATCTCCCTGCCTGCTAAAATGACATAGAATCTTCATTTCCTCCCTTCTTGGGTGCAAATGGCCAGAGTGCTTAAACCTGACCAGAAACCCTTGAGAAGCTGCAGGAGCAAAATATGAAAGTTTCATTTCTGGTTCCCATTTCTCTCCCACAGTGAGAAGCATGTGTCTAGAGTACACGCTGAAGCAAACTGCTGGGTCCCAGGCCCTATGGGACAAGGGCATGAGCTTGCCCTTCACCCAGCTCCAAACTGTCATCCTGCCTCCCTCTGAGGCCCTGCCAGGCAGGATGGTCTAGTGGATAGAGAGAGAATTCCAGAGCTGAGCCCCTTTCACCACCTTCTTCCTGTAGGTCAGCTCTCTGCAGGGCACCTCTGAGTTAGTTCATCACAGCCAATGGGCAGGACTAGGGGGTTCAGGTGCCCAGGAGCAAAGGCCCTCAGGAAGGAGCTAGCTAGAGCCATAGCACCCAACATCCTGTCCCCTAGGCTGCTCCCCACAGGGCTCTGCCACCTGGCTGGGCTGTAGTTGATCTCTAGGCTCTCATCCCAGGACAGGTGGGTAAACTGTCACTCAGCAGGGGGAGAGGAAAAGGAAAAGAGTCTGGCTGCTACGCCCATTTTCTAGGCCCCTGATGCAATGCGCCCTGCCTGCCGTGAGGCCAGGACCCCAGGAGGTGGAGCCTCGGTTCCATCATCCAGGCCAGCTCCTGAGACCTACTGAACCAATCCCACCCAGGCTGGGCGCTCTGGCCCCTGCAGCCGACCAGCACCAACTGCCAGCGGAGTCCCTCTGACTCTAGTTTCTCTTCGAGTGACTCTGTTCCAGAATCTCTGTCCCCAAGAGCACAGGGCTTCCCAAGTGGCTTCAGAGAGCCCAAGTCCTCCATCAAGCTCAGAGTGCTGGATTTAGGGACACCGCGTGCCTGGTTGTCACCGCCTGCGCCCCTTCCAGAGCTCTCCAAATCGCCTCCCTTCTCGCGGACCATCAAAGTCAGGGTTCCTCACCCAGCCTGGTGCCCCAGTCCGTCCTGGTGCCCCACGCGCCTATCAGTCCGTGTTCGCGCCTCGATTTCCCTCTTCCATGCGGGACGCCAATGCTTTGTGCGTGAGCCCTGTCCAGTCCCTTCCTACGCCCCAGATTTGCCCACGTGCTTCCTCCTCTCCTCCCGTGCGTATCCCAGCTCCTCTCCCTGACACCGCTACGGACAGGTAGCCCCCCGAGTCCCACACCCCCAGCCCATCAGGGGACTCACCGCCGCCGTTCTTGTAGCAGAGGTAGGG
>NW_011888832.1:1574886-1576089 GCF_000151845.1 Pteropus vampyrus
ACAGGGCTTCCCAAGTGGCTTCAGAGAGCCCAAGTCCTCCATCAAGCTCAGAGTGCTGGATTTAGGGACACCGCGTGCCTGGTTGTCACCGCCTGTGCCCCTTCCAGAGCTCTCCAAATCGCCTCCCTTCTCGCGGACCATCAAAGTCAGGGTTCCTCACCCAGCCTGGTGCCTCAGTCCGTCCTGGTGCCCCACGCGCCTATCAGTCCGTGTTCGCGCCTCGATTTCCCTCTTCCATGCGGGACGCCAATGCTTTCTGCGTGAGCCCTGTCCAGTCCCTTCCTACGCCCCAGACTTGCCCACGTGCTTCCTCCTCTCCTCCCGTGCGTATCCCAGCTCCTCTCCCTGACACCGCTACGGACAGGTAGCCTCCCGAGTCCCACACCCCCAGCCCATCAGGGGGCTCACCGCCGCCGTTCTTGTAGCAGAGGTAGGGGAATCGCCACACGTTGGCCAGGTCCACGGCGAAGCCGACCACGGAGAGCAGGAAGTCGATCTTCTTGCCCCAGGTCTCCCGGGGCTGCTCGTCGCTGCCGCGGGACGCCAGGAGGCACTGGACCCCGTTGCGCTCTTTCAAGACCAGCAGCTCCGCGGCTTTGCGCGCCCTCAGGGGCTGCTCGGACTCCAGGTCCGTCCCGCTGTTCTGCGGCTGCACCTGCGGGTTCAACCGCGCCAGAATCATGGGTGCGGCTGGCGGGAGGGACGTCCGCGGTCCTGGGAGCGCACCGAGGCTCTGCTTGGATAAAAGGAAAAAGATGTAAGTCCCTGAGCCGTTCCGCCCGCCTTGTGTCCCCCAAACCTCCTGCCAGCGCCGGGGGTACCTCGGTCAGCGTGCGCTGAGCGGACGCGGAATTCCCAGAAAAAAAGGCGCGCGTCTGTTGGCACAATTTGGAAACAGAGGTAGCGGCGCGCGGGACGGAGACGGAACTCGGAGGCGGAGACCGCCCCGGCCCTCCCTGTAGGTCCGGCCTGGGACCTGGCAGCACTTCCCTGGTGTGGCCGCTGCCTCTCGGGTCCGAACGACCGGGTTTGGACACGCAGCGGCAGAGGTTTCCCAGGGCGGTGACCCGGGGCGGTGACCCAGAGCGTTGACCCGGCCCGGTGCAGCTGGCTGCCTGTCGCCCCAGCCCGGGTCTGCGCCACCTCCAACAGCCCCAGGAGCCTCCCCGGACACGGACGCCTCTGCACTTCAAACTCGCTGGC
>NW_011888832.1:1577197-1580680 GCF_000151845.1 Pteropus vampyrus
AGGTGTGCTGATCTTTCTGTTCTTTAAGCTCAAACCCACCCCAGGACCTGTACACTCTTTCCTCTGCCTTAGTCGTTCAGATCTCAGTGGTCCCTTCCTGACCACTTAAATCTCAGGCACACCCTGCTCTCTATCACACCGCCCTATTTTATTACGTTGTTACATCACTGTCCAAGTTTATTTATTTGTTTAGTACCTGTCTCCTCTTCAGTGGCATATGAGCTCCGTGAGGGTAGGGACCTTAACCGTCCTACGCTCCACTGTATTCCCAGCCCCTCAAACATACTAGGGCATCGACCAGCATGTGAAGTGAATGAATTAATGGGGGCGCCAGGGGATGTTTAGAGCATTTTTCACTAGAGGGACCAGGATGACAAAATGTCCTCTGGGAAGGAGGCAGAGAGAAGAGGAAGGGGTAACTAGTGAGGCAGTCCGGTCTGTCCTGGCCGTCGGGGCGCGGGTGACCGGAAGCAGAAAGAAGGAGAGCCTGGAACCACAGGTTCCCACCCGCCAAGGACACCGATGTCCTTTAACCCACGGACCACCTGGACAAACCTGTGAGGAAAGCGCCAAAGGAATCGTCTTTCCATTTTTCAGATCAGGAAACTGTGGCTCTGAGGATTCAAGAGACCTGGGTGAAGTTCCACAGGTTGGAAGTGACAAAGTCAAGAGGAGAATCCAGGTCTCCTGGCTCCCAGCCCCTGTCCCCTCCACCAGTTAGTGGACGGAAACACTCAGAGTCTCTCTAGTCATCATGCTCAGCTCCTCTTCTCTATGCCATGCTCCTTCCAGCCGGTCCTGAAACTGCCACCCTAAACACCCTGCAAAGCCCCAGCAGCCTCACAGGAGACCCCCATTACCTTTTACTGCAGCAGCCTCCTAGCTGGTCACCCCACAGCCAGTATCTTTCCAGCCACGTGATGTTCAGCAGCTGCCAGAGCTCTTTTAAAATTCAAGTTTGATCACCTCACTCTTCTACCTAAAACTCCTCTAAGAGACGGCAACATGTCAACGTGATTTAATGAACTCTGGATTTGAGATGTTTTTATTTTCTTCTATATAATTCTCTATCTGCCAACTTTTTTTTTTTTTACAATGAGCATGATACTTATGCAATCAGAAAAAGATAACCCACAATTTCTTACAATCTTCCAATCTTTCCAAGATAATATCTAAACACCTTCAGCCGTAGACAAGATTCTGTCTATTTAACCATATCTCTTGCTATCCTAATTCAATTCTCTCCCCTTTCTTCCTACAAACCATTTACCACCTCCAAAATATGCTTTATTCCCTAGCAACATGGGAGATAGTCAACTACTAGTAGTTCCCTGGACACTTTATGCCTTTTTATGCCTCTGGATTTTTGAATATGCTGTTTTCATTTTTCTCTCATCTACCTGAAGAACTCCTATTCATCCTTCAAAACTTCAGATGTCGCCTCCACTGTGAAGCCTTCCCTGATAACCACATCTCACAAGAGAGTAAACTCTTCTATACTGCTTTGTATATTCATCCAGTACAGTTATCTGTGTGACTTCCCTACCAGGACAAGGACAGTGCTTGGCGTATCTTGTCACATTGTACGTGGAGAGCATTAGAAGAGATCTAAGTCGTCGTTTGGGTTCAGTGTCTTTGGTTGGGGTGTTTTATGCTAGATTCCTTCAGAAGCAGAAAAAATCGAATTCGCATAGTTTATTTTGGAGGTGCCCCCGGAAGTACTGGTGGAGGAGTGGGGGAGGTGGGCAGGAAAGGGAAGGAAACCAGTACAGGAGACATTAATGAGCCCTTCCAGCGGTGGGCAGCTGATGTTCCGTCCCGCTGGGGACTTCTGGGAAACTGCACAGACCATGCTTCAGTCATTCCGGGCAAGGAAGCTGCAGTATTTATCTATTAAGGCTGCTCCCAGGGTGCTAACCTGCCAGCCTTTCCAGCCTGCCCGGTGCGTGGGCTGAGCACACTCCTGTCACGGGAGAAAGGCTTCCAACAGAGCCCCAGGTCCTGACAGTAGGAAGCTGATGGGTCAGATCTGTGCTGGCGGGAACACTGAACGATGAGGGGAGTGGGCAGGGCACTGGAAGTGTTTGCTATAGGGACAGAGGGAAGCAACCCCCACCCCCACAACACACACACACCCTCAAAGGGCAAATCAGCAAGTCCTGAGAGTTTCACTTTGTGGTTTCAGAGACTTCTGAGGGATGGCAGTGAGGACCCCAGGCTGGGGCTGGGCTGAGGGGAAGGCGTCTCTCTCCATCTCTGGTCCAGATACCCTGCCCACAGCTCCACGAGCCATGGGGCCATGTGGCTTCTCTCTGTGCCCCGCATCCTGCCCCTCCAAGTGGCCTGAGGGCAAGTGGGTGGGCAGGCGGCTGGAGCATTATCAGAGCTAACGTGATCTCTGGGAGGCGTCACTTCCACTTACCATGGCACTTGGTGACACAGGCCATGGGCACAAGGCGATGATGGCTGGTGCTCTCAGTCCAGCTCTGGCCATCTCCCCACAGATGCCAAGACCCTGACACACAAAGGCTGGACTGGAGGATGTTTGGGATCCAAAGGACTGGGTTCTGGAAGGGTCCTGCGGGCACGCTCAGAACCTGACCTCCATCACACTGGTGGGAGGACGAGGCCAGAGGGAGGAGCGGTTTGCTCATATGTTTGCTTCTTCCCTCTTATTCCTTCCTTTCTTTATTCTGATTTTTATTATTTTTCATTTGTTTGTTTTGGGATCAGGGGCCAGTAGACCTGAATGTCTGTGCAGCTGACCTGCTCAGGGGTAATTAATTACAAATTATGCTGCATTTACAAATAGCATAAGAGTCTCCTCAGTAAAAGACCCTGTGAGCTGAAGTCACTCTCCTCCAGGACATCTCCCACGAAAGCACCCAGGGGGTCCTCAAGGCTCCCAACCCACTCGCGTGTGGCTCAGTCCTTAGCATCTCCTCTACTGAGACCCTATCCCCAACTGACCGCCATCCCGGGGGGCCACGAGGCTTGACTGGGCTCGTGCCATCAAGTCCTCCAAAGGATGCGTCTAGTCACTCACCTATATCTGCCGTGGAAGGACTTTGCATTTTATTCTGAATGAGATAGATAGGAGCCACTGGAGGAAGGAATAGAATCTGAACTCCTTTCCAAAAGGTCCGGCCCTGACCGGCTTTAAAAAGCGTCTGTCCACGTGACACTCGCGTTGACATTCCCCGTCTAGATCCAGCTACAGACTGGACATCTCGGCCTGGGTCATAAAAGGCACCTGGGACTCATGATGTCCCGAGTCACATTGTTGACCACCCTTTCTGACCATCCACCTCACCCCCCCACACACGTACCTGCTTCTCCTCGATTCCCTCATCCCAGGTGATGGCATCTTCCTTCTGCTTTCTCAGGGCAAACACCTTGGAGTTGGCCTTGACTCTTTCTCACAAAAGAAACAAATTCTTTTGTGAGAATTTGTTCTTTTGTGGACTTGCCAATGCAATCCTA
>NW_011888832.1:1580730-1589007 GCF_000151845.1 Pteropus vampyrus
TAGATAGGAGCCACTGGAGGAAGGAATAGAATCTGAACTCCTTTCCAAAAGGTCCGGCCCTGGCCGGCTTTAAAAAGCGTCTGTCCACGTGACACTCGCGTTGACATTCCCCGTCTAGATCCAGCTACAGACTGGACATCTCGGCCTGGGTCATAAAAGGCACCTGGGACTCATGATGTCCCGAGTCACACTGTTGACCACCCTTTCTGACCATCCACCTCACCCCCCCACACACGTACCTGCTTCTCCTCGATTCCCTCATCCCAGGTGATGGCATCTTCCTTCTGCTTTCTCAGGGCAAACACCTTGGAGTTGGCCTTGACTCTTTCTCACAAAAGAAACAAATTCTTTTGTGAGAATTTGTTCTTTTGTGGACTTGCCAATGCAATCCTAGTCAGGCCTGGGACCCCATGGGACGGTGGATCAGGCGGGGGCAGAGGCACCAAGGTGGTCACTGTGATGACAGGGGATGAGTACATGGTTCGCATCCTCTCCAGGGCAGAGGGCGTTATCATCAGCTGACCATCAGGATGGGCCATATCAGGCTGGTCCAAGGGCTCTGTCCATTCGGGGACTATCAGGACAGGGTGGACGCCTCACGCTTCCGTGAGCTCCATTGGAAGACCAAGCATTCCTTAAATAATCTGATGGAACGTGGACTCTCTCAGAAACATGCACATACACACAGCATTTTAAAATTCAGTGTAAAAAATACCATACATAAGGAAAAGTATATAAGACATGTATGAACGGTTTACAGTTTAAATAATACTAATGACATGAACATACAAGAACACTCCCCCAGCCCAGAACAAGAAAAAGAGCATTTCCATCCCCTACGAGACTTTGCCCCTCCCAAGCATATTCCTTTACTCCTTCCTCCCTAGGTAACCACTATCTCGAATTTAGTAAATAACCATTTTTTTTAACAGTATTACCATCTATGAATATATTCCTAACAATACATTGTTTAGTTTTGTCCTTTGAACTTCATATAAAAAGAAGCACACCATTGATACTGTTCTGTGACTTTGGCTGAATGTAATATTTTTGAGGCTCATCCACGAGGATGGATTTACCTGTAGTTCACTCACTACTCGTTGTTATATATATATTCATTCCATTGTACGAATAGTCACAGTTTTATTCACTCAACTGTTTAAGGATATATGGACAGTTTCCTTACTTTCTTTTTTTTTTATATTTCAAGCAGTGCTGCCTACAAACTTTTTTTTAATAGGTGTCTCCTACGCACACGCATTTCTGGAGGCTTTATACTTAAGAGTGAATTCCTGGTTTGTAGGGTATGTGTTTGTTAAGGTTTATCAAGTAAGGCCAAATTATTTTCTAAGTGGTTGTGCCAACCGACAATCTCTATAGCGGTTATTTCTTCACTCCCAATTTCTTCACTCCCAATTTCTTCGCATCTTCACCAACCAACCCTTAGCATTATCTCGGCTTTTAACTTTCGCCAGTCTTTTGAGTGTAGTTTTAACGTGCATCTTCCCAACTTCTGAAGATGCTGAGCATCTTTTCACAGGCGTATAAGCCATTTGTACTTCTTTTCCTTCTGTGAAATGATAACATGTAATTCGTGTAATTTTCTATAGGTTCGTTTATCCTTTTCTTATTGATTCACAGTGGTTCTTAATTTATTCTGCGTACAAATCTGTCAGTTATATTGCAAACACCTTTTTTGGGTTGTATTATAAGTCTTCTCTCTGGTGATTTCGATAACCAGAGCTTATTCATTTTAATGTGATTTAATGTAGCAGTCTTTTCTTTCGGTTTATGTATTTGTGTTTAATAAATCCTTCTTTACCCGATATTTTCTTAAGTTATATTTTAAAATTTGACAGTCTTTCCCTCTTTATTTATATCATTAATCCATGTAAAGTTGATTGTGGGGTGTGAGATAGGGATTCTATTTTATTATTCTTCATAAGAATAACTGATAACAGGTTGTCCTGGCCCATTCATTAAATAGTTCCATCTTTTCTGCTTTGATTGGCAGAGAATGTTCTGTCACAAACCAAGTTGCCTTGTACAGTGAGTTTATTTCTGGGCTTTTTGTTTTGCTCCATTGGTCTATTTGTCTGCACCTGAGCAATATCACGTTGTCTTAATTAATATCACTTTCTAGGTAAAAATTTTCAGTTATGAGATGAATACGTTCTGGAATCAAAGGTTTAGCATGGTGACTACAGTTAAAAATACTTTTTGTCTATTTGAAATTTGCTAAGGGAGTAGATGTTAAATGGTCTCACCACACACACACACACACACACACACATACACACACACACACACACACACACACATAACTACGTAGATGGGTTAATTAACTCAGCTATGGTGTATATGTGTATCCTATCACACGGTACAATTTAAATATATACAATTTTATTTGTTAATTGTACCTCAATAAAGCTGGGAAAACAAACAAAACAAACAAACAAACATTGTTTTCTGTTAAGTTTTCCAATCTTATAGGACAAGACGCTACGGCTCTTTTTCTCTGGAAATGTCTTAGCAATGTCGTTCCCTACACATTTCAGAATCAGCTTGCTGAGTTTCACGAAAAATCCCTTTAGAATTTCAGCTATGACTGCATTGCATCTCTAGATCAATTTAGGGAGAATCGACATTTTTATAGTATTTGGTCTTCCATTCAAGAACACAGTACATATCTCTACATAGTTGTCTTCTTAAACATATACTGCATTTTAAATATAATTTTAGGGGATTTGCAGATTCCTGTATGAAATCCATTTCAGAATTTCTTAAAACGATCACCTCCTAATCTCTGTGCTCTCTTTTTTGCCCCCTCAAGAAACCTTTCCTGGTGGTTTTGCCAGTTATATGGACCCAAGTGATTCTTACAGCTACTTTCCCATCCCCTTCCTGCTTGTCTCACTGGGCCATTGACATCTATTCCTAGGAAACTTACCAAGTTCAGCTGTTTCTGCAGCCTGGAGAGGCAGAATGGGGTCAGGGCTAAACGCATAGACTTAGGGGCCACATTGCCTGAATTTTTATCCCGGCTCCACAATTTACGAGCTGTGAAATCTTGGCCAACGTCTCCCACGTCTTTGTGTCTAGGTTTCCTCATCTATAAAAAGGGGGAGACGGCGATGATAACAGTACCTGCTTCATAGAATTGTTGAGAGGATCCACCGAATGAAAACACGTAAAGCACCTAGAACAGCGCCTAGTATACCATATGCGCTACTTCTTGTTTCAAAAAGTTCAGTTTCTCTCGTGGGAGGTGGGATCTTCTCCAGATTTTAAGTTAGGTTTATCTGGCTTTCAAATTCTAAGACTTGGTTGGAATAGCACATATGGGCTGGTATAACAATTACGAGGGTGGCTTTTGGAGTTAGAAGAAGAAGAAGAAGAAGAAGAAGAAGAAGAAGAGGAAGAGGAAGAGGAAGAGGAAGAGGAAGAGGAAGAAGAGGAAGAAGAGGAAGAGGAAGAAGAGGAAGAAGAGGAAGAAGAGGAAGAAGAAGAGGAGGAAGAGGAGGAAGAGGAGGAAGAGGAGGAAGAGGAGGAAGAGGAAGAGGAAGAGGAAGAAGAAGAGGAAGAAGAAGAGGAAGAAGGAAGAAGGAAGAAGGAAGAAGGAAGAAGGAAGAAGGAAGAAGGAAGAAGGAAGAAGGAAGAAGGAAGAAGAAAGAAAAGAAGAAGAAGAAGAAAAAACCCGGATTTGGAGCCTGGCTTGACCGTTCGCCTGCTGGGCGGCCTTCGGCTTCTGAGCCTCAGTTTTCTCAACTGTGAAAGGGGGATCACATACCAGTTAAGGTAATTCGTGGGAAAGACTTTGATGATGCAAGAGGAAGGGACCTATGTATCGAAACTCCCTGCCGCCAGTTGCAGCCCCGTCCCCAAAGGTCACTGCTTCTTCCTCGGAGCCTTTTGTCTCTTCGCTGGTCCTTCAGTTCACGCCCGTCTACCAGATTCCTGAGCCCCAGCCCAGAAGTTTGGATTCTGTGGATCTGCAGTGAGAGCCAGGAATCTGCATGTTTGTGGCGCGTTTAATTCCTGCCCAAGGAAAAGAATCCCGGTATCAGCGACTTGTGTTTCGTAACCACGGTTCAGGTGGAGAGTGGCCGCGGCGGTCTGCCCGGCTTTTTGCCCAACCCGAGGGCCTTCTTTCCCTGCACTGGTGCCCCGCCGCCTTTGCTCTCAGACCGCACTTAGCAGAAAGCACACAGCCACTCCGGCGGAGCTGTCTTTTCCCTGGGACGTGTGAACGGCTGCCCTCTAGGGCATGGAAGGGAGAAAAGCTGCTTCATGCTCACTGCCCAAGGGACAGTCCTGGAGGTACCAGGAGCGGCCATAACCTCCCCAGAACAGCTGTGTGGGGTGGGCGAGAAGGGATAGAGGTGGGAGCTGTACCCTAATCAGGGCGGTCATCATCAGGCCTCAGGACAGGCTCATCTGCAATGAGGCCGAGGGCTGGGAGATGCTGCCTGCAGCCTGGGCTGGTCCTGCTCTGCCCTCATGCCCAGGAACCCGAATCCAACAAGCCGCTTAATGATGCTGGTGCAGGCAGCAGTCCACACTCTGGAGACCACACACATGCCTGAGGCATGTCCTTGCGAAGCCCGCCTCCTCCCCATCCTGTACTCTAAGCTGAGTGGTCTTAGGGCCGAGGCAGGGAGCTGGGGAGCAGGGCCCAGGGCAGCATTTGCTGCGCCTCCTTATGGTAAACACCATCACCCTCTTTCCAATTCCTTAGGAGGCCCCTGAACCCCGGCCTCTTTGATGCCATGGGCAGGCATGATGGCACTCGACTTTCGAGCTAACTACTTGGGCTTTCGAATCCTGGCTCTGTCGCTTCCCAGCTGTGTCATCTTGGGCTGATGCGTGCCTCAGTTTCTCTTCTGTACGATGGGGCTCATCATAGTATCAATCTCCTGGGGTAGCTGGGAAGCTCAAACGCACCGTGACTGTGAAGTGCTTCGGCTGTGTTTGGCACACACGAACACACCACAGTTGTTTGCTATGTATCTGGCAGCCTTTCCTTTCACCGAGCCTTTATTTACTGGTTCCAGGCACCATGCTGAGTATTATGTCACATAGTACTATCATTATCCTCATTTTACAGATTAAAGAATTAATGCTGAACGTCATTAAATCTTTCACCCAGGGTCACATGGCTAAGATGGGTCAGAGAGCGGGCTTTGAACCCAGATCGAGGCAGGTTGCAGGGCACAGGCTCTTCACCACAGCTCCATCCTGCTGGTTCGGGGGCTCCCTGTTTGGTCCCCACCCTCTTCATCTTCCTTACCCGCTCACTGCTCCCCCCACACTCTAGCTCCCCGTTTTCATCAGGGCCCCTCGCCCTCTGGGACTGGGGCCTGGGGGGCTGTGGCTGATGCATTTCCAAACCCCAGCATTGACTGTTTGTAGCCACCACCTTCTCTGGCCCGTCCTCCTCCCACCACCGCTGTGGACCGGCCCCAACATCATCCTGTTTCTCCTCTGTTTTTTCTCCTCTCCTCTCCTCCCCTCTCCTTCCCTCTGTCCTGCCCACCCCGTCCAGGTGTTCTCCATCCGATGGCCTCCCCGCTCCTTTCTGCTGCATCACGCTGCTTTCCTCACCCCCAGGGAGCTCCCCTGACCGCCTTGGGCCTCACTCCAGCTCCCAAGGTCACCCAGCTTAGCGGCAGACCCAGAACTCAGACCCTGGCTCCTGACACCGTCCGGGCCTCTTCCCACACCCCGCATCCTCTCCGTGGAGTGTTTACGAGACTGGCGCTCTGAGCACTCCCAGAAGGAAGGGGACGTGGGACGGGGAGGCTGAGATGAGGAGGCTGGGAGGACGTCGAGGACGTCGAGGTCCCGTGGAAAAGGGCAGGCCGGGCAGGATTCTGGATGATGACAGTTGAAGAGAGGGCATCATTAGGCCATCCCTGCTGGCTCCAAGGGACACAGAGGTGCACATGCTGACCCTCCAATGCGCAGCGTTCTCTGTGGGGAGGCGGGAGCCCGTTCACACTGCCCGTGGATGGATGGGGACTGCTGAGTCGAAGTCGGTCCAGACACTCAGACACTCGGTCCCGCCTTGCACAACGTAGCTCACATTTCTGTGTGCACTTCTGTGTGCACCTGTGCTGGGGAGTGTGAGCAGAGGCAGTGGTGAAGGGACTCGTGGCTTCAGGGGCAGACCGAGGGGCAGACATGCAGAGAGGGGAGGCTGCACCCATATTCTGTGTGGCCGAGAGTGGCAGCAGAGCCCGTGAGCACACACTGCAGGGGCCCAGGCCCCAGCTGACCGGAGTGCGGCAGGGCGGTGTCAGGGATGGGACCGGCCACCCTCCCCGGCATGAGTGCCCCTTTCCCAGAAGCTTCCAGGTTGAGCCTCAGCGTGAGGACAGATTACACACTAGGGACTGTGTGCCTGACAGTTTCCCAGGCAGTCATGAGTCTGGGGGCACAGGAGAGAAGGGGTCTCTTCCTCAAGGCTTTCTAAATTATGCTAATCATTGCTATTGATTTCGCTCATAATTCTACTTCTTCCTTTCCCCCTGCCACCCACCCTACTTCTAATAAGATCTGTCCCCACCCCCAAACCACCTAGCAGCCAGAATGGCCAGAGCTTAGAGGGACCTCGCCACCTTTTCCTGAAACAGAGCAGCACAGCAGGTCGACGGGGTGGCCAGTGGTTCAGGGTCACACAGGCCCTGCTTTAAATGACTCCGACCCATAGAGGGAGAAAGTTTGACCCCGTTTCCATGTCCTTTTAACCCCCAATATTGGAAGAGCAGGTCTCAGTCTGGTGGAACTTGTCTGGAGTGCCCCTCTCAGTTACTGATCCCCATTTCGACAGAGGGGAACTGGTCTTGGGGCAGAATCGTCAGCCCAAACAGTGTCAAAGGACAATTGAATAACTGTTCTCTTCCCATTGTGTTTATTTCTATACTCACCGTCTGTCTATGGCATGTGATTCTGGTTTTCGATTTATGACACTGGTATGAAGGTGTTTTTCATTATCGATTACTTTTAACTTTATGATTGAACGATGATGAAATATTTCAGACTTACCTAAAAACATAGACAATCCTGTAACAAACAACTAAGAAATGACCAGCCCCCCAGAAATGCCCCTCGTACTCCCTCCCAATCAACATCTCCTGCTTCCTCCTCAGAGCTAACCACTGTCCTGACCTCGGTGGCATTGATCGATTTTGCCTGTAAACAGTAGAAAGTATCATTTTGCGCATGTTTAAAGTGTATACAAATGGTATCATTCTGCATGAATCCTTCCATGCTCTTGAGGTTTTTTTTCGTGTCCATACTTGAGCTTCCTTTTTAAAACACATGTGTTTAATTAAGAAGAGCGAGTTGATTTAAAGGAAAGGTCCAGTGCATAGTGAGACGAATTGAACATAAAGTGCCAGAATTTAGCAAACAGCGGATCCATCTCCGCTACCCTCCCCTTTTACAGGTGTGAAAACTGAGGCCAGAGAGAGTAAGAGCCCTACCTCCTGGTCACTCTGCAAGTTCTTGGGACCAGGGCCCCAGCCTCAAATGCCTGAAACCAGAGATCTTTCCCATTATGTGATATTGGCGAGAAACCGACCCCTCTACGCCTCCCCACAGCCACAGATATCGACTCTGTTTCCTAGCCAGGAACTTAACCTTGGACTACAAAAAAGTCAACTGTTCGTGTTGAAATGATTGTTTTAGAATTAAGCCTGGGATTGAGGTGACGTGCTGTCAGGGGCACAAGACAGCCGTCCAGCCTTCAAAGTTATGACAAGTCTTCTACTTGGCAGCCCACCTCGGTGACCTATATTTTAATATGTGCTATTAGATTATTGCTAATGAGACATCTTAGGGATAAAAGAATTATGTTTGCTGCCCGGGCTGTGGTAAAAGTACAATTAAATTAAGGGCTGAAATCGTTTAGGACTCTGCTAGACAACCTGTCCCCCAGGCTGGGCCCGAATGGAGATATTAAGCTTTGGAAATTACCCAGGAAAAATAAGTATAATTGATCTAAGGTAACTTCACTCGTCTAAATTAAATAATGTGATTGTTACAGGCAGAAAGGATCAGGATGAGGAGCCGGGCGGAAAAGGCTCGCTATCTGCAAACAAAGTTATAAGTAAAAGCCCCAGGGAACTGACTTTCCTCGGACGACATGAGCACCCCGCACCTCGCCCCCACCCCCCCACCCCCGCCCCCATAGCGCTGAGGCCACTTGAGCGTTAGCAGCAAATGGACACCGTCTAAGTATCATAGAACCAGAGGTTTGGCAGGGACCCCCGA
>NW_011888832.1:1589882-1592013 GCF_000151845.1 Pteropus vampyrus
GTATTCTCTGAGCAACGGCTTTGTGTCAGGAACAGTTCTGTGAGCTAGGACTATGGCGCTGAAGGAGACAGATAAGGTCCCTGCTTAAACCCTCATAGAGGGAAAGTCTAGATGCAAGAAGCAAATCAACAAGATACCAATAGACATTGCCAGGTGCTCGCATACAATACCAGAGAGATGGGTTGACTCAGAAAGCCTTGAGGGGCCCTTGGCGGTGCTCAGAGAAGCCCTCAAGATGAGAGACCAGAACATGAGCAGGACTCGGCCCTGAGAGCGCAGGGCAGGGTGGCTCAGGCAGAGGGAGGGACCGGTGGAAGAAGAAGGGACGGGTGGGCAGGGGACCGATTTTAAGGTGCCTTCTGCGCTTACTCTCAACGCAGTGAGACAGGCTTTGCGGGCTTTGCGGGCTTTATGCGGTGAGCAGACTATCAAAGTTGTACTGAAGGGTCTTCCTCGCCTCCGTGTGCAGAGTGGTGGGCAGGGGCGGAGCAGAGGGCAGGTCAGGGGGCTCTGGAGCCACTGGGAGTGATGAGGGGGCAGCGAGGAAGAAGGGTCAATCGAGGCTTCTCTCTCAGGAGGGAAGAGGCGTGTGTGGGCGAGGAAGCCAAGGCTGGTTGTCACGATGACTCTAAAGCACCCCCCGTCCCCCAAAGAACAGTCCGGGGACAACTTCTGATTCTGACAAACTGTAGCTACTTGCAGAGGAGTTGGACATGCTCCCTCGAGCTCCTCACAGATGGGACCGCTCTGGCTCAGACGCCGCGTGACCTGCCTGGTCGTTCCGGGCACCATCACAGGGCCTGTCTCTGTCCCTCAAAGTCAGAAATATTGGATCAGCTTCGAAGGCTGCCGGGCCCCTGAACCTCCCGGGACCGGGCCCGCCCTCTGGGTGGGTCTGTGAACAGGGCCCAGTGCAGATTTTCACGGCGTTTATGTACATCCCCACACCTCACCCTGTCAACGAAAAAGGTTGACTTTTAGCACGTGGGACAGGAGAAATCTCCATCCCCGAAAAGCCCGTTAGTTATTGAGTTGTAGAGACCCCGGGGCACATTCCCGGAGAAGGTGCATCGACGGCTGCGGTCTGCTCTGTTAGCTCACGGGAGAAGGTGAACCGACGCTTGCACAGCTGGACCTTCCCCTTCACGCTCAGCACAGCAACCCCGCTTCGGGCCTCAGCCCGTCCGTGTGCGGGGCGAGCTGGTTCCCCACGTCTGTTCTGACCTTCCGCGTCCTTGCTGAGAGGAGTGATGAAAGGTGGCCTGAGCGGCACCGTGGGCATGAAGGAGACCGCTTTGAACAAATGGAGAGCCCTCCGCCTGACTGTGTCCGGAGGCTGGGGACTGCCATTGACCGGACGAGACTCATAAGAGACAGATGGGCCGGGGTGGGAGGGTTCGGATGCTGCAAAGGACTCACATGTCAGTGTGTGATTACATTTTCCCGACTTTGCTTGTTGCTTTGGTCAGCTGGGGTCTTTGCAAAGCCTTCATTACCATCAAATGGTCTGATTTTTTTTTTCCGTTTTTTTTTCTCCTCTTTTTCCTCCTACCTTCAGACTTTGAAATCAGCCCAGTGACTCAGCCATTTGACTTCTTATTAATTCCAGGCACCCAGGTCCTATCTGCCCATTCTCCTTCCTGTTTCTCAGAAGCCAGGCCTGTGCTTTAATTCTTCCAGGCAGCCGCAAATTAAGCCAAGGTCCAGGACTCCCTGCTACCTTGGCCTCTAAAGTACCAGGATTCTGGGTGACCGTCCACTCGTCAAATTTTCTCTGCTGAGAGCGCCAAGTCTCATTTCTAGAATGGAAAGAGAATTCTGAATGGGAAGAGAATTATGCATATTTTCTTAAAACAAACACAAACAAACACAAAAACAAGACCTCCCACTTAAAGCCAGGCCATTGGACATCGCGAGCAGTGGCTAATAAGATAAAACAGAAAATTTCTAAGACAGAGGAGATGCCAGAGTTCATCCAGAGCAGCTCTTCCTTCCGCCCCATCATCCCCAAATGGTAGCCATTTAACGTGGGCTTGAACGCCTCCACCTTCAGACCTGCCTCTCTCACGGGTAGGGAGGCTTTCGGTCAAGCTGTTTCCCCATAGCTTCTACCTCCTGGCCCTGGCGTTAG
>NW_011888832.1:1592063-1602495 GCF_000151845.1 Pteropus vampyrus
AACGCCTCCACCTTCAGACCTGCCTCTCTCACGGGTAGGGAGGCTTTCGGTCAAGCTGTTTCCCCATAGCTTCTACCTCCTGGCCCTGGCGTTAGTGCTGGGATCCACACTAAGAAGCCGGCCCGCTCCTTCTACAAAATGACCCTGCACACAGTCGACTTGCCCGGCGACTTGGGAATAAGAAGTCTCTTTCCCACCCCTCGGCACCCCACTCACGCTGGCTTTTCTCTTCTCCGGGCCAAGCATCGGGCCCCAGTGCCTTGCACTGCATCATAGGAGACCGATTCTGAGTCAGAGCCCCGGGAATTGCCTTTGGCATTCAGCAGCTGCCAGGGAATCAAAGCTAACTGCTTGGGAGGCCACTGAGGACACGTTTCTTTCTCCTCCTCGGCCATTGACTTTCTCAGGTTTTGTCGATCCGGTTTGTGTCAACGGCATCCTGGTGAAGTGCAAACATTTGCGCATCCTTGCCACTCCCCAGAGACCTGACCCTTCTCTTGTGGCAGGAACAGGCCACAACCATTCGTGATCACCCAGGAAGGGCCTGAGGGTCCCCAGAGCAGCAGTGACATCGCACAGCCAGATGTCAGGGTGGCTGCTGGGAGGAGTTGCCTCTGTCACAAGAGTCGCCAACCAGCGCCTTGTGGGCCAACTCGAGGTCTCAGCGTTTTATTTGATGCACCCAGTGCTTTATAAATCAGGATGTTTCACATAAAAATCTGAGTCTCAGGCTTCTCATGAAGCACCGAGCGCTCTCTCTGGCCACCCGAAGTTCGGAGGTGGCAGGAACTTTCCACTTGACCCCGAACACCTTACTTCTCATTGGCCTTACTTACCTTTCTGCCGACCTCTGTGATGTTGGGGCTGGCGACCCCTGCCCTCCTTGGCACTAGCACTACCCCCGTGGGGGAGGGGGAGAAGTATTATTGCGTTCCATGCACAGCCCGCTTGCTGGCCATCACTGGCCCTCTGTCTGAACTGCTGCTACCTGTGTGAGTGTTGCCAGGTGTTTCCTGACCAGTCGCGAGCCTTTGTCGCTCCTGGTCTTTGCACACGCCATGCCTTCTGCCGAAGGCACCCTCCCCACCCCCACCCGCCCCATGACTGCTAAGGAAGCATCCAGCCTGCAGTCAGCTCTGACTGCTGCCCCTTTCTCTGAGTGCTGGGTGCCCTGCGAACCTGGCCCCCGCCCCCACCGGGCTCCCGCAGCCACTGACATGGGAAGCAAGAAAAGCACAGCCCCCGCCTTCAGCGGAATCTACCGTCTGCTTAGTGATCTCGGGTCTACGTGGGCGAACGAGGAGAAAATAGGATCTGATAAAGTCATCGCCACTGCCCCTTAAACGACCCGAGAACTTTAACGTGTGTTCACATCCATGGTGTCCTTTAAGAGCATCCAAATGTAAACTAGAGAGTGAAGGATAAAAAGTGAGAAGGGCTGGGCGAAGCGGAACGAGATTTCGGTGGGACGTTCCTTGGTGAGGGACATCGCCGACGTGACGGGTGGGCCCGGTATTTGGAGATTGTGAAGCCAGACGGAGGCCGACCCAGCTCAGCACCCCCTGGCACCTGAAAAGCCTGGCCCCGAGGGGCCCAGCACACAGGGCACATTCCCTCAGGGACCCGCCCAGGATCTGGGGGTGCCACACTTTGGGCCCTAGAGTGACCTGGGAAACATAGCCAACCCCGGGGTGCCCAGACCAAACCCTGCGAGGACCTGGCAATAGCCAGTTTCTCCATGTTATGCCCAAGACATAAGCCTAGAGACTGGGGGCCAGCTCAGATCTGTGGGTGCTTTCCTGTGCTGCCAAGAGGAAGGTATGTCACCCAGGCGTGGCCTGCACCATTCGGGGCCAGAGGCTACAGTCACCATTCCTCTCTGAGCCAGACACACTCTTTGCCCTAAGAGGAAGCGCTGGGCTGCCCTTAATCTCACAACTGTAAAGCCAATCTCCAGCCATAGTTCTTGGGGTGAACCAGTGAAGACACCCAAACACTCAGCTCAAGGCCGAGAGGTGTTAACACGAGTGGGTGTTTCTTCATAAGGCCTCGCCCTGGCGGACTGATTGCTTCTCCCCTAAATACGGAACAAGAGAAGTTGCCGGCTCTTCTGCTCTGAGGTATCTGCTGACATCAGGAGGCTCCCCCGCCCAGCAACCCCTTCCCCAGCACACACATGGAGGACAGGCAGGCCTTCCTCCCTCCCTCACACCCAAGGGAGGGGCTAGAGAAGGAACTGAACCTGGCTCTCGGCCTTATTCAGAGTGGAAGGCCAGGTGTGGGGGCGCCTGTGGGGACTCGCAGGACGGTCGTGACAAAGGACACAGTCACGATGGAGACGGCCACTTCGGCGGCCTCAGCTGGGTTGGGGCTCCTAACAGGAGTGGGGGGAGTTGCAGAGTCTGGGGAGAGGCCGCCCTGCTGCGGTGAGGTGGCTGCCAGCACCTGCGCCGAGAAAGGCGGGCAGCAAGGGCAGGTCTGGGGGCCAGTTCTGGTTGTACGTTTTCTGCCATCTGGTCCCCACCCCCTGAGTCTCTAGGGGCCGAAGCCTTTTGTTAAGTACTGCGTCTGGGCATGGGCCATGTTTCACTGGAGTGGGGGTCTCCATTCCAGGACAAAGAGGCCAGCAGGATAGATCTGTTGGCTGTGAGGAGCATATCGGGATTTACCAGGAAGAATGTGGCTCCAAGCCTGATGCCAGACGTGAGTTTTTAATAGTTCCAGAAGATAAAGTCTTCAACTGATATCGTAGTTAGTTTGCTAGCCTGTGATGAGCGTGTGGACGCAGGTGGTTTTACTGGGGAGGTGACGCCAGGAAGCAGGAGTGGAGAAACAGGATGAGTGACCCAAGGATGGAGGAAAGGCCATCATAAGGGGGTGTTTTCAGGGTGCTGCTCAATTTTGCTAGTTCTTCTGAGAAGCTTCTTGCACAGTGCCTCCCGACATTGTCCTCTGATGGATGGAAGGCAGGGAATTTGTCCAGCAGTCCTTCCCCCGATTGGTTGGGGGCTACCTCTAAGGCCATCATCCACTTCCTAGCATTTCCAGGCTGCACCCAGGCCAGGAGGCTGGATCAGAAAGCAGAAAGGTGCACTGCGCCCTCTTGAGGTTGTGCACCACCTGCAAAATGTAAGTCTGAGCCCACCAAGAGACTGTCTGTTGCGGCAGATGCTGAAATGAGAGGTGGTTGTGATGCTCAGCTCCAAAGGTATCCGTATAATTGGGCACAATATATAATGGGCGGCCTGTGAAGGTCTAGTCTCTCTATGTCATTGTCTCTCTGTCTCTCTCTGTCTCTCACACGTTTGTTTTGAACTCAGAAAATCTCAGTGACAGTATGTAGATGAAGTAATACTCCCTTTTTGCAGATGAGGAAGCTGAGTCCTGAAGAGGGTAAGAGATGTGACAATATGTCAGTGGACGGACACAGGGACTGGAACCGCAGTATCCTGACACTGGCGTTTTTTCTCAGCATGACGGGACCCCTTAGAAGAAGGTGAGCCGAGGCAAATATGGAGGGCGGGACCGTGAAGTCCTGAGCTCTGGAATGGGCGCCTCCTGGATTCTTTCCCACGTTGCCGCCCTCTGCAGCCTCTTCTGCAACGTGCTGGGGATCCTCCCCGCACCCACCCTGCACCCCCGTCAAATGCGTGCAGAAGCCCTGGCCCCAGCCTGGCCCCAAGCCTGGCGATCATCCTCTCCAGAAATAAACAAGGCTTTTCCTCCCATCCCCAGAACATTCCATCTCCCCTCTCCGTGCTGACCCCACCCTGGGGACCCATGCGTCATTGCTGTCTTTGCCCTGGGGCTGGGCGACCTCCGCAGGAACAAATCCATAAACGCATAGACAATGGCTGAGGAAGTGTGGGCCTTTGATGTGGCTCATGGGCTGCAATGTGAGGGATCAGAGCAAATGGGATCTCCATCCGAGGTCATATCGCCCCGGCTGCCCTTATGTGTGTCCTGAGCCCTCTCCCATCTCTTACCAGCTCTCTCCAAAACTTTCTTATCCATTGCTCATGGAGACGTAAATTGGTACGGGGAGTTGGGGAAAACGTTTTTCAGTTTCTTATAAAATGAAACCTAGAGCCACTCAATGACCTAGTAATTCCCCTCCTAGGTATTTGCTCGAGAGAAGTGAAAACACATGACACATGTCGCCTTGCATGGCAAAGGAGAATTAAGATTGCAGATGAAATTAAAGTTGCCAGTCAACTGATCTTAAAATAAATAGGTTATCCCTGATTATCCACAGCAACCTTTAACGTAGAGGGGGAGGCAGAAGGGAAGGTCAGAATAATGTGATGGGAGAAAATTCTGGCTTTGCTAGCTTTGATGATGGATATAAGGAGCCACGAACCAAAGAACGTTGGTAGCTGCAAAAAAGCAAGAAAACAGATTCTCCCCTAAAGCTTCTAGAAGGAACAAATGCAGCCTTGCTGACACCTTGATTTTAGTCCAGTGAGACCTAATGACCTCCAGAATAAGATGCCACATTTGAATTGTTTAAGCCACAAAGTCTGTGGTAATTTGTTATAGATGCAATAGGAAGCAAATATAGTATGAATTTAATTACACACAAAAAACTATTTTCTAATATTAAACCATCCTTGCTTTCCTGGAATAAATACACTTGATCATGAATTAATTTTTTAATTCATTCTTGGATTGGATTTGGTAATTGAATCTATATTTATAGATGAAACAGAATAATTACTGATCATTCTCATATTGCCTTTATTGGATTTTGGTATCAAGGTTATTTTTCTCTGTCAAGTATGCATAATTTGGGATTATCTGTTTCTTAAAACTTGTCTGTGACACCACCTGAGGTTATTTGCTCGGGGAGGGGAGTGACTTTAAACTACTAATTATATTTTTATAATAAGTATAGAGTTTTTCAGGATTTTTCTTTTTAAATTAGATTTTTCTTTACAATGCTCACTTGATTTAAATTTTCATATATATTTACATATGTTTCATAGTATTTTCTTGTGGTTTTTAAATTCTTTGTCTACATGTAGTTGTGCCCACTTTTAGATTTCTAAAGTTTTCCTTTTCCTAGAGGTTTCTTAGAGGTTGCAAAACCATTATACAACACCACAACCGGGATGCTAACACTGATGCAGTTAAGATACAGAACATTTCCGTTACCACAAAGACTGCTCATTGTGCTCTTAGCCACTCCCACTTTTCTTCCATTCTCATGTTCCCCTTAACCTCTGACAATCACTAATCTTTTCTCCATGTCTACGATTTGTCACCTCAAGAATTTCATATAAATGAAATGATACATTAGGTAACTTTTTAGAGATTGATTCTTTTCACTCAGCATGTTTCTCTGGAGATTCATCCAGGTAGTTGATTGTGTCGAGTTTGTCCCTTTTCTTCCCATGATGTGGACATACCACAGTGTGTTTCACCATTCACTCATTGACGGACATCTGGGTTATCTCCAGATTTTTGATGTTATCAGTAAAGCTGCTATAATCATTTATGTACAGGCCTTTGTGTGAACATAGGCTTTTATTTTTCTGGGATACATGCCCAGATGTGCAATTGCTGGGTCACAGAGTACTGCATGTTTCTTTTTAAAAGAAACTGCCAAACTTTTTCCCACAGCAGCTGTATCATTTTACATTCACAATGTGTGCATGGTCTAGCTCTTCCACATCCTGGCCGGTATTAAGTGTCGTCGCTAATTTTTATTCTAGCCATTCTGATAGGCGTGGTAGCTCATTGTGGTCGTAAATTGCATTTCTCTAATAACTAATAATATTGAACATCTTTTCATGTGCTTGTTTACCATCTGTATATCCTCTGTGGTGAAATGTCTATTCATGCCTTTTGCCCATATTCTAATTGGACTGTTTTATTTTGCTTTTACTGTTGTGTTTTGGGAGTTCTTTACATATTCTAGGTTCTTCTTTGTTGGATATGTAATTTGCAAGTATTTTCTCCCAATGTATAGCTTGTCTTTCCATCTTCTTAACAAGGCCTTTCACAGAGGAAAAGAGTTTAATTTTGATGACATCTAACTGATCGATTTTTGCTTAATGAAATTATGCTTTTGGTGTCAAGTCTAAAACTTCTTTGTCTACTTATAGAACTCAAAGATTTTCTTATATGTTTTTATTTTCTGAAATCTTTATAGTTTTACATTTTACATTTAAATCTCGGACCATTTTGAGTTAATTTTTGTACAGGGCATGAGGTTTAGGTCAAAGTTCATGTGATGATCTGCAAACAAATTAACTACCTGGCAGAACAAAACCCAACACTTTATTAAGAATCACAGACAAATCTAGACACTCAATAAAATGGCATCTACAATGTCCAGAATATAATACAAAATATTTAGATAAATAATTTGTACAGATTTGTATACAAAATAATTCGTATAAAGACATGTGAAGAAGGAGGAAAATACAACCCATTACTAGGTCAGTCAATACAAATAGTCAATACAAATTGACTAGAATCAGTCAATACAAATAGAGCACAATGACAGAGATGATGAGATATGAAACAAGGACTTTAAAACTATTATAAATATATTCCAGAATGTTAAAGAAAAATCTGCGAACATACTGAGAGAACAAATAGAGATTTCTCATTAGCCAAACATAAATTATTAAAAGAACTAAATGAAAATTCTAGAAGCAAAATATGCAGTATCTGAAATGAAACAATTAGTTTGGATTAGACATTGCAGAAGAAACAATCAGTGAACTTAAAGAAAGAGCAACAGATGATCAAACTGAAGCCCACAGAGAAAGGAAGATTGAGAAAAAATCAGCAGAGACTCAGTGGCCTGTGGAATAATCCAAGTGGTCTAATTTATGTGTAAATGCAGGAGAGAAAAAAGAAAAATTAGGGGCAGAACAATTATTTAAAGAAATAATGACTGAAAAGCTTCCAAATTTGATAAAAACTCTAAATCTACAGATCAAAGACGTTTCTGAACCCCAAAAGGATAAACATAAAGAAAAATTACACCAAGGCAAATCTTAATAAAATTTCTCAGCACTAGTAATAAAGAAAAAATGTTAAAAGTAGCCGGATGATAAAAATACATTATACACAAAAGAACTATGACGAGAATTACTTTTAACTTCTCATCATAGACAATAAAAGTATTGACAGAAAAAAGTCAACCTAGAATTCTGTATCCAGCAAAAATATTCCTCAAAAATTAAGGCAAAATAAGGCATATTTAGATAATAGAAAGCTGAGAGAATTTATTAAGGAGACTTGCACTATAAGAATTGTTCAAAGACATTCTTCATGCTGAAGAAAAAATGTTGGAAAGGTGGAATTATATGAAGAAATAAAGAGAGACAGAAGCAATAAACATGTAAATAAATAGACCTTCTTTCCCCCTCAAATTTAACAAAAATGATAAAAATATCTGTGGAGTTTACAACACATAGAAGATATATGAAAGCAGCATATATGATGGAATGGGGTAAGATGGAAGTATGTTATTGTAAGGTTCCTATGTTACAGGTGAAAAAGTATACTATTATTTGAAAGTAGACTATATTAATTGAAAGATATAGATTATAAGCTCTGGAGCGACCACTAAAAGTAAATAAGTATAGCTAATAAGAAAATATAGAATGATAAAATAGTAAAAACTTTTGAATAATCCAAAATAAATCAGGAAGAGAGGAGAAAAGATCAATAACAGATGGAACATTCAGAAAATAAAAAGCAAGATGGTAGACTCAAGACAGATCATAATAATTATATTAAATGGGAGTGGATTACATGCTCCAATTAAAAGACAGAAATTGTTCAGACACGATAAAAAAAAAGCAAGACCCAAATGGCCCATAAAATACTCATTTAAGAGGTAGATGTTAAAAAAAAAAAAAAGACACAGATAGGTTAAAAGAAAAAGGGTGAAAAAGATAAACCATGCAAACACTAATCGTAAGAAAGTTGACCTGGTTATAGTAGCTAATAACAGGACAAGGAGTATTACTGGAATTAAAGAGGAATCTTCATAAGGATAAAAGGGTCAATTCATCATGATGACATAAGAATCAAAACTGGTTATGAACCTAGTGATAGAGCTTCAGAGAAACTGACAGGTGATAAAAGCACAGTTATAGTTGGAGGTTTCAACATTCTTCTTTCAATAATTAATAGAACAAGTAAATAAAATATCAGTAAGAATACAGATACGGCACAAGTAAGACTTAATACGGCACAATCTAATAACTGGACTAATTACGCACAGAACATCACACCCAACAACTGCAGGGTACATGCCCTTTCCAAGTACACATGCGACATTCGCCAAGAAATACCATAGGCTGGGCCTTGAAATAGTCTTAAAACATTTAAAAGAATTGAAATTTTAAAAAATGACCGAAGGAAGAGTTTTTCCCCCTGAACCTAGAACTCAGGCCAAGACAGAAAAATTTCTTCCTTGTCTTCCTTTTCCAAAAGATGGATTTTTCTAGTTTATTATTTTTTTTCACTGAGAACATAGCCCTTTGAATGTCTGTTTTTTCTCCTTTGAGATCTCAGTTCCAAATCCTCACCTCATATAAAAACCTCGTCTTTTGTCTCCCATAGCCACAAAATACTAAGCCTCTTTGTTACAGAGACTGATGAATACCCACAAGTCGACTGTGACTTTTACGCCTACGGTTCTGGTTTTCAGGTCCCTTTTCATTTTTGGCCTTTGAGGATTTCCTTTAGTGTCTTACACACTCGGCTATGCATTTCAAGTATGTTTGTGATGTTTTGTTCAGCATTCTAGGGGTTTTGTGGCCAGAGGGTTCTCAGATTATCTAGTTTCCATGTTTCTGGAATTTGAGGCCTGTCATGTAATTCTTTAGTTATTTTATGGGTTCGAGTTGCTTTGGCTTAATCAACAGTTCCCCACATTTAGAGCCAGACAGCCTTGGGTTTGAATTCCAGTCCTGGTGCTCACTGTTATGTAACTCTGAGCAAGTGAGGAAAGCTCTCTGAGTCTTAATTTCTATGTTTGTTTTAGGGATCCTAACCTCAGGTTTTCAAGTTTGTCATAAAGATGATCTCTATTCTAATACAATGCTAGGCACAGAAAGTGAAAGATAACATTATCGTCATTCATTCATTCATCAAATATCAAGTGTTTACTATATGTCAGGCATACCTTCTCAGCGCCAGGAAGAACAGACAATCAATGTATAAACGAACAGTTTCACAGAAGTTTAAACGCAATAACAAAGGGTAATGGGATTGTCTGTAGAAACAGAGTGGACTTTTCTGATTAGGTGATTAGATGATGAGGGCTTCTTATCTGGTGGTATGACATTTGATTTAAAATTTGAGTGAAATCAACAATGAAAAAAATTAGATGACTCTGTGAATATGCTAGAAAAGCAGTGACTTGTACACTTTAAATGAGTGAACTGTATGGCATGTGAATCAGATCTCGATGAAGCTTTTTTGTTTTTGTTTTTGTTTTTTAAGTCTGAATGAAGACGAGAAAGCCAGGTGAAAATCTTTGGGAAAGAATATTCTAGCCAGAGGGAACAGCACTGCAAGAAGGGGCTAGAAGAGGCATTAGTGGGTTTGAGGTAAACAAAGATGGGGCTGTAGGAGTTGAGTGAGGGAGGAGATTGGAGACGGTTGAAATTTAGACTGCAGGTCAGGGCCAGACCACATAGGGCCTTGTAGAATATCTGGAATTTTATCCAAATTGCACTGGATAGCCTTTGAAAAAAATTAAACTGGAGAAGTGATATCCGGTTTATGCTTTGAAGCAATCACTGTGCTTTCTGTATGGCAAGAGAATTTATAAGAGGCGGGGAGAACAGCAGAGGGGACGCTCCACAGCAGGTAGAAATTTGATGTCTAGACCCACGAGGAGGAAAACACATGCCTGATGCTAAATCTATCAGTTCTACAGATCAGGTAGCTGCGTTGCTTTATATAAACGATTAGAAGCACGGACTTTGGAATCAGACAAAATTAGGTTTAATTCCAAGCTCTGCCACTTAATGAGTGACTTAGGGCTAGTTCTAAATTTTGTTTACTAAGCTAGAGGCAACGATACCTATGCTTGACTGTTTAAATAAGTTGATGCCTGTAAATCACTTAACAATGCTGATACATAATAAGCACACCAAATTGGCAGCTATTATTATTGCTATTATTATTATTGCTCATTGTAATTAGTAAGTCTGTTACTTTTACAAAGGGAGAACATTTTTAAAACCATGAAGTCTACTTTTAAGAGACATGAACCTGCTGGACCACTACCTTAAGTTAAAATTACTAGGCTGTATGTACTCTAAGATAATATCAATTTTTTCCTGTAATAGGTTTGAAATAAATTTTAATAATTATAAAATGTTCAGTGAATTTTTCATTTTGGAATTCAGAAAGTATAAATAAGTCCCTTAGCAAACTATTTGTAATTATGAAT
>NW_011888832.1:1604590-1621436 GCF_000151845.1 Pteropus vampyrus
AAAAAAAAAATGGTCATGGTTCCTGAGTATTCCATACATTCAACTTCATGTGACAGACACTAGCATAAATATGTACTTTCCTAACCACTTAAGCAATTGTTTTAGCTCATTCAATGCTTCGTCTAAATAGCTATAAGACACATAGAAAGCAAATAATTATATATACTTATCTAAAGTTTTTAGTAAGCAATTATCCAAATACATATTTACTCATTAAATTAGAATGCTAAGTGCTTAATATGTAGAATTAGTTAGAAATCATGACTCTTGATTAGATATAAACTCTAACACCTCTCATGAGACTTTCAACTTCAAAACTGACCTTCAAAAACTAGCTTGGGGCTGGAATACCATTATGTTCAGAAACAGAACCGAAGCAAAGAATTTAAATGCAAAGACTGAATTCAGAATTTGAACCAACTATTTTTGCACATTACATTAAAAAATTGGTTCTTTGTTCAAAATTTCAAACATAAACGATATTGACAATATGCAAACATGCATGACACTCAATAAAAAAGGCACTAGAGGGAAATCATTGCTTAACCTAGAGAATAAATGTCACTGTTAGGTTCCTGCCTGGGGTTAAATTGTGGGATTGCATTAATTAAGTAGGTTTTGGGATTCCCTAGCTTTTGGTGATACTTTGGGACCTTTTGTGATTTCCCTGTAGATATTTCAGACAAGCTCTAAAATTTGAGAAGACAGTTAACAAAATAAAACTCCCACTTGGATGGTAAAATATATTAATTCTAATATTACACCAGCAGAGCAAATCTGATTCCTTTACTGGCCAAGAGCTACATTCTGAACTCTCCAGCTCAAATTAAACTAAGCATGGGGTGAACAATTCATTTTCTCATTAGGCAATCAATGGTACCTTCAATAAGGCAATTCCCACCTAACCTTTGTCTGTAAAACAAAGTTCTACATCGGTGGATCATGCAAAAGGATTTGATTTCCTTACCAGGTGATTGAGAAAATCTACAATAGGGATGCATGCTAAAGAGAATGTGAGTGTTTAAGAAGCCTCATCTAATTAGTGGAACTCTTTCTTCCGATCCGCCCACAGTTACTGAGCCGAGACTGAAACGGAAAAAAATGAATCTGTGAAGGTAAAGGTATGAAATTCTGCCGCGTTCCTCAGATGCTTCATTCTTATTTCCAGAATGGAAAGGGACTAGAGATAACAGAATATTAGTTTATTTCCTTAGAGGAAAGTAGATTAAAGTATTTAAACCTTTGAAACCCTACAGTGTTGATTAACGCTCATTAGTAAATAAGCGAGACCATTTTATTCATTTGAGTATCAAATTAAACTGGAAAATCCATAAAAACGTCTATTTACCAGTAAACCAATCAGTATAGCACAATATAACAGAAGAGATTACTTGATATCCACATGTGAATAAAAGCATCTTAATAAAATCTACCATCGTTTTATAAAAAAGCTTTCCATTTCAAACATCATCGTTACTCAATAATCATATTTACACTATCGATAAATGCCTTTACAATTTCAAGTAAAGGCCAGTGCATTTCCTTACTGGGAATACAGGCTTTCAGTCATCTTTTTTGCCTGAGGCACTTTCTTCGTGACTTTCAGGACTGACTTTGTTACTTGCGACCGCAGGAGCTGTCTGGCCTTCCTCTGGCAATGAAAACACGTGGCTCGCTTGAAGGTCCAAATACGCTGTAAATATCTTCGCATATTCTGGATGCTTTAGGGCAAAACTTTTAAATTCCTCTAGAAGAAGAGAGGGAACAAAATCCAATAAGTCGAGATGATCTTCTTTCAGCATGATAAAGATTGACATATGACTTTAATAATATAATGATTGCAAAATTCTATTACTCGACCCTCATAAAAGTGTACCACTTTGGAAGATAGTTTTTCCAAGATCTAGTCAAGTTGAAGACATGCGTACACTGTGACTCATTAATTCTATTCCAGAGAAATTTGTGCATATCGTGTTCTGGAAGACATGGGTGAGAATGTTCATGGCAACATTATTCGTAATAGGTAAAAAATGCAAACAGCTCACGTTTGTCAACAGTAGAAATGGAGAAATAAATCGTGGCATATTTGTGGAACACAATGCTATACGGCAATGAAAATGAACAATTGGCTGTGTTGTCACAATGTGGATGAATCTTAAAGCCTCATTTTATCTCAGATGTTTTAGATTTAGGGACTGAGGGAGAGATATAAAAGGCTTACTAAGTTAACCATCAGAGTTTGAACCTCAAGCCTCCTAATCCCTGGAGTTTCTGAAAGATGATGCTACCCTCGATTTTGAAAATTTCTTTATCCTCTTCTGTTTGGGTGGAGAAAACGTTCTTCGGTTATAGAGCCTGTAAAGGGAGCCTGGGCTTTGAATCAGCTTGTTATTTGGATCTATAATAAAATGATTCGAACCCAATGTCCTATTTCTTTCCATTTATTTTTTTAAATCCTCTGATCACCAAGAATCATGACACATCAGACTACCTAACAGCTCTTAAAGATAAAAACAGGTTTTGGTGATGAGAAAGCCACCAGACTGAGCTGGAATCATTCTTTGCAACTGCGACATTATTTCGCATTAATAGACCACTTTGTATTTCCAAATCAGGCAAGCTACGAATTGTTCTTCCTTAACACCCCAAATAAAGCCCCATCTGCATGAGTCTGTTTCAGTGATGGGGAGACACAGAGGACTTAAGTGACTTCTAAGTGGCATGAGAATTCATCTACTGAAACCAAAAACTTTAAGATCCGTGCTCTGTTCAGAAGACTAAGGTCTCTCTGTCCTCTTTGGGGATGTCGGTGGCATTAAAGAGTAACTCATTTAGAGATGAAGTGCTGAGAGCATTTAAAACAATTTAAATCATTACATTTAAATTAAACCGGTCAACATTCATGATATATTTCTGTATCTATTCTTTTATAAAATCATACTAAATACCTCAAACATTCCTGCAAAAAAAAAAAAAGAAAAAAGTAGACTTGTATAATAGTGGGAAAACGGAGATATTCTGTGTATTCTAAAAAGAAAAAGGTTGAATTCTAAAAAACAGCAGATTTCCCTAAAAAATTATTAAAATCAACTGGCAAAAATATTACTACCTACAAATAATTTTTAGTATTAGCTTCCATTTATATAGTTATTCCAAATAGTTTTTTTTTTTTAATTTGGTAGTTCAGAGTAATAGAGAGCCTTACTTATAAAAGAAAAATGGTCAGAAAATTAGAACACATGGGAATTATGAGTCATAAATTTTATCTCAGTATATACTTTCTCCTTCTTTTCCTCCCTCTCTTCCTCCCTTCCTCTCTTCCTGTTTGTTTCTCTCTCTCTCTTTCTTAAACGAACTCAATAGAGTAAGTGCCCTAGGAACTTAATTACCTAAAATAGAAAAAAGGGCAGTCCGAATGGCAGTAATTCAAAATAGAGAGTAAGAGAAGTCAGGGATGTAATTCCCCCATCCCATGAAAGTGAACAAGCTGAAACTCTGAACACCAGAAGGAAAAAGACATTCAGCGGGACCCTCTTCCAGCCCCAGGGAAAGGCTGGGGCAGGCAGGGTGACCTGCCATCCGGGACCAGTCAAAGCTAGGGCGGGGCAACATCACCCAGGTCTCTCTGTTGCGGGGTGCTTCTCAACAGCTGCACCATGAAACACGTGGACCCCGCGGCATCGGCCTTCGGCACTACATGATGTGCTCTGACGCGTGGACTCATGCTGCTGGGGAGAAGGCCCGCCACCGATGGACGAACCTGCCACTTGGCCATAAGGTCGTCCTCTCGAGAGTCCCTCCCTCACAGGGGTGCCATTCACATGACAGGAGATACTGACCACGAAAGCTCACTTAAGTTGCTAAAAGTAAACGTCAACAGCTGGGTTAGCTACACCTGTTCTTGTCGGTGCCTCTGCCTGTATCCCTCTACTGCGCTTACGACCCGGGTGGGTTAACTTGCTCGGTTTTACATGGCCACGGTGGCAGAAGTAGGGGCAGAAGACCTGCGAGATCTCAGGCGCTGATGGTGCGCGAACCCTGGCTCTGACATCTTCTGGCTGGATGATCTCAGGTAAGTTACTTAAATTCTTTGCATCTCAGTAAAATAAGGATAACGCTGAGTACTGATTAAACAGGCTGGCTGTAAAGAATAAATGAATTACTATATAAAAAATGTTTAGAAGAGCACTTAGCATATGGTAAGTCCTGGATAATTAGCCGCTACCATCACACCACTACGACTATGATTACCATCATCACCATTCTTACTGTTCGTTCTATTGTTAATATAATGAGTGGAGGGCAAAGACACCTCTGTATGACGATCCATCTGTAGTCTGCCCCTCTCCTTGGAAACTGAATCAGGAGCCAAAGTGCCTACTCACCATAGGACACAGAATCCCCCTGGGCTATTTCCTTGAAGAGGCCGGAAACATCGAGGTCAGGCACTCCAAGGGACGCCTGCATAATGGTGGAAAACTCGTCCTCTGAGATGTAGCCATCCTCGTCCACGTCGAACAGCTGCAGGGAAAAGAAGATCAAACGTAAGGACCAGCTCCCCAGAGCGACGGTGGCATGGAAGAGTCTCGGAAAATCAACGCTTTAATAATTCAAACGTCCACTGTGCCAGGGCTAGGGACGTGTACGTGAAGAAAGTATGGTCTCTGCTGCCCTCACGACACTTAGAGTTCAGTTGTCTAAAGAGACAGAATTAAAATAGGGGCTATGACAGCTGTGTCAGCACGAAAGGACACGGGAGTCCTGTGAGGAGCACAAGATGAGCCCCACCTGAGAAGTCAGGGAAGGCTGGACGGAGGAGCCAGCATTCGGGTTGAGTCTTAGAGCCTGAAGAGATATTCCCGGAATATACAAAGACTGGCAGATGGCTGCCTGGGGCTCCGGTCGGGAGACTGAAGGACAAGCAGGAATAAGACCGTGATGGACACACAATGCCTCACGTAACCCTGGAGGGTTCTGATGGGAGGGATGCGGTGTGACCCTACATGAACCGACTGAGCTGTCTGAGGCCGAGTGTGGAGGATGGACTCGGGGCAGAAGGTTGATAAGACTGGAGGCAGGAAGACCAGTGAAGAGTCTGGGGTGGAGGAACGGGAAGGACAAGAGGGGCCGGCAAGTGAAGACGGGACCTGCATATCAATTAGAGGTCGGCAGTGACAGAATGGAAAGACTTTAAAGTGGCAGAACAGGGTAACGGATGGATAATCAGTATCCCATATTCAAGATCCTTTCCCGGGTATTAACATTTTTTAATGATACAAGCACTCACTCTGTGCAGGCACTGATTAAAAGTATTCAAATCACTGCACTTGAATGATGTCATTTAACCCTCACAATCGCCTTATGTAAGGTAGGCGCCATCATCGGCCCGATCATACAGGTGAGAAAGCCAAGGCACAAGGAAGTCAGGTAACTTTCCCAAGGTCACACAACTGGTAAGTGGCAGAGCCGGGGTCCAGATCCAGGCAGACAATATCTAGAGTTCCCGCTGTTAAGGTATCTACTTCTGATCAAGTACGTGATCAAAAACAAACAAAAAAGCAGATACGAGATAAGGCATGAAAATCATGAAATGAACAATCGAGTACTGAACAGTGTTGTAAAAATATAATATAAGGAGAAAAGTCTATGAAGTCGTGACCTGCTGCCGCAGGTGAGGAAGCACTGGCCTAGATCCAGTTTCTACCTCTAAGCCCCTCGACAGGCCCAAGACAGTTGGAAAGTGAAAAGTCAATTAGCGCTTGTTTCCCAAACTGTAGCCCAGGGCTCTCTGTGGGCCTGGGACTCCGAACGCCAACTGCCGGGATTGGGTCCCGCGCCCTCCTCTCAAGCTCCAAGCTTTTCCCAAAGGCTTTCCACTCCCAAGGGATTCTGGCCCACTCATCATTTAAAGTCTCATCATTGCTTTTGTGGCTCTCACTTCTGTATAAATTCCCTTCACTTGTGCATACTGGGGACTTTTATTTCCTGTCTGTCTGTCCTTTGTCACAAGTATACCAGATCGCTCCCTTTACAAAAACCCTCACCCTCCCTCGATTACTCATCACTCCCAGTAGTCTGCCTGCTACGAAATTCCCAGGTCTAAGGTAAATCTCAGGCTCTGGTAGAAAATGTAGCACCCCAGTTTCCACTGAGGGAGTGAATGCCCTGCCATTGCATAGAAAGCTGTGGGACACTTAATCGAAACACCCTGTTTTCTGAGCAAGCGTGCGGCCCCAAACCATTTGGACCTTCCCTGGCATGTGAATGACGGAGAGTTGACTTTGCTCATTCCCACTAAAGTGACCAAGGAGGAGAGTACAGGCGTTCCTGTAGCTGGGACCTCTGGAGCCACCTGGTCTGTCTTAACCCTGAGCCCAACCCCCCCAATCCCCATCCTTACGACTGGTTCCTCAGCCAGAGACCACGCCTGTTGCTACAACTCGGAGTGATATTCTACCTCTAAAAGTCACAGTGATGATGAAATGAGATGAAACATGGATAGTTAACTGTGACATGCTCCCCAAACAAAAGGATGTGAATGGACCCTACATATAAAGTATGCCAACATGTTTTCAAACATAGCCGAGAAGGTTGAAAAATAACCAATATAAAGCATGACTCTTGTCTTACTGAAAAAAAAAAGAGCTAATTATAGTTTTAGGTCCTCCTTCCCTCCCCCCGTCCCCCAAACCAAGGTCTAGGCTAGATAAAAATCTCAAGACTTCTTTAATAACAGTAATTACTGTGATGAAGGGCCAAATTTTTCTATCAGGTCTTTCATTGGTAAACCAAAAGCGAACATTTGCCCAACTAAACTTATAATTACACATACAATCCCAAAACAGAAACAGAAATATCTGGATTGGAATAAGTTAGCTACGGGTATAATTTTAGGTTTTGTGATGAATAAGTCTGTAAAAGCCAAAAGTTTCAAACTTTTGGGGAAGATGTTCTGGCCCCCGCCTTCTGGTCATCTGCAGGGCACCATCACTTAGGTTCTTTCCAGGCCGCGCAGTTAACTCGGTCTAAACGAATCTGAAATTAAAAGTAAACGTGGGAACTGCTCTGTCAGTGACAGAACACGTGAACGTTCCCAAGACGATGCCTGGGGGACTCCGAGACGCGAGAAAGGACTCTGGGAGAAAGACGATCTTTCCAGATAACAGAGGGGGGCAAAAAGAACTTGTGGGGGGTCACGGTGGCATATTATTCTCAGAGGAAGCCAAGAAGAAATGAGAGTCGGTAACAGAAATAGAGAAAGACCCCAGCTGTCATGGGGAACAGAAGCCAGGGGACCCCACGTGGCTGAATGATAAGATCAATATCCACAGCCCGGTAAGACACGTAGGCAGATGGAGCTTTTGCTTCACTGCAGAGCAGATCATACGAGATAAAAATTCGGAAGGGAGCATCCCATGGAAATGCATTTCCTCTCAGAAGAACCGAGGCACTTTGGGCGTGTATTCTTCCCTCTCTGTTGGCTCACAGGAGTGATACATGGGGTCGGAGTTCATAATTCAAATCTCCATCAAGTTCTGCTACGGACCGGGGCCATGGATTTTATTCATGTCTCCCAACAAAACTGTGACAATACATGTGATACTACAGGAAAACACAAAGGGTAGAAACTTGGGACTATTTTTTTGACGTAGTTCACCTGATCCTACTGCAACCAAATCAACTCCATCAAGAAAACACCACTAAAACATCTCAGACATATAGTGAGAAAACAAGGACAGATCAGAACTCGAATGAGGATGACTAGTGACAGGTGGTGTTTATTTATAAACCGCACTTTGGGGCTCCAAAATAGGGAGGCTGAAAAGAGATAATTTTTAAAGCTAATTTGTTAAATCATCTGTTCTTTGGCCTTGATGCTGTTAACTGGGTCGCTTTCATAGACTTTTTTTTTTTGCTTAAACTGATGTTTGTGTTTTCTTTCTTCTCAGTGGCCATTGTCATAATCACATTACCCTTGTGTACCTGCCACGGCAGATCTATAAACTCATGTAATGGATTCGCTGATGTCCGAATAATACACTTAGAGTCAACACTTGTTTTAGAAGCACACCAAGATGCTTTCAGTGGGGCTGACAGTACCTTAAATGCCACCTGGATGATCTCCTCTGTGTTGGCAGGGTTGCACAAGACGGCCAGGCCAATCACATACTCTCGGAAGTCGATGCTGCCATCATGATTCTGTGAAGGGATGAGAGAAATCAATTAGCAGGGCCGCTACTTGAACTGCTATTAATCATAGCCCGCCAGGTGACATTCGTGTGTGCCACGCAGCTCAGCATCACTGGGAGCTGAGCCTATTTGGAAAAACATTTGCACTGACATAAAACAGCAAGCAGATGGCCCATCCATTCCCAGTGCAGAAGGAAGAAAACTATATTTCTGTTGAGCAACAAACATAAACATTTTATCACTGAGGCTCGATTAGAGTGGCTACGGTACCCAGTGTGGGTTCTTGAGCTCAGCCTTGATGAGAGCCCCTCTGGGAGGCAGGACTTAGGACTTTCATCCTCGGTGGCACTGAAGCATTCACTCCACCACTGATGGTGGCCCTGCCATGATGACCAGCGCCAATGGGTCGCTAAGCAAGCCTCTACACGTAGAGAATGGAAGGGAAAAGCAAAGAGCAAATCGAGGCAATAATCACAGCTACATTCTTTCTTCCTTCTAGGCTTAATGTGCAATAATAAACCAGCAGCAAGTGAGCAAACTCAAGAACTTCGGTGGCCCCTTGGGGATATCAGACCCCAGAAGACCCTCTGTAAACTAAACCTTCGAAGCCTCTATAAACTAAACCTAACCTGTATGATAGTATCTTGGGAAGTATTCCACGATGGCAATGGAAGAGAAAGGGTTAATGATTCTAACCCTGACTGACTGAATGCCGTTTTCTCTACACATCAACTACTTATCTAGATAGGAATACTGAGAGGATGAAAGGGGAGAAAGGAGAGAGAGTTTGAGGAAGAGAGGAAGAAAGGAGAGGAGAGGCAGAGAGGGAGGAAGGACGGAAAAGATAGGAGAGAGTATTAAAGAGAAGGAAAGGAAGAGAAGAGGAGAAAGGAAAAATGAAATGGGGAGTGGACGAGAGAGATGGAGAGGGGAAAGACGGAAGGGATGACGATAATCCCAGGTGTGAGAATCACGCTGGCAGCAAAACCTTCAAGTGATGAATTTCCAGACAAAGCATGAACTAGCAGCAGCGGAGCTAGTGCAGTGCTCGGTAGATTAATAAATGCTTGGCATCAATAAGAATGTAATCTCTGACGAAGTGTGTACAATTCCACCGTCGAGGGCTCCTTCAGGGCGGGGGTTTCTTTCTCCGCGTGGCAGTGTATTTTCACTGCCTTGCACACACAGGTAAATGCTAAAATGGACTTTTTTCTCATTAATCCTTACCTACTTCTTTGTGTTCACTTAAGACACTAAGGTGAGTATTCTTCACTGGGGTTCCGGGAATGGGGTCCATTTTTTATATGCACGTTTCTCTACGGAAATTTTTATAGCTTTTATCAGTGTCTCGGAGCAACCAAGTTCAAAGGTCAAGCACCACTTTTGTCATCCTATTTATCTCACCGCAGGGCGAGAACTTAAAACGGCAATCAATTAACTTCATTTTTCCATTGAGATGATAGAAACAAAGAGGTTCCAAGATTTCCCTGAAGTAACACAGGTCGGGGAGGGGTAGGGGGGGTGTTTGTTGCTGAGACAAAAACTCAGGTCATCTGACTTCCATTTTTGTCTGGTTACCTATAAGAGAGCCGTTTTCTTCCTTTTCTTGAGTCATTTACATTCAACAAAAACCATCCGTTTTATGTGTACAGTTTGATGTGTTTGGGCAAATGTATATGCCAGGGTGACAACCACCACAATCAATATCTACAACACTTTCATCACCCCAGAAGTTTCGGAGGAGGTAGCATTGTAAGACACATAATTTCCTTGTGACACCACCATTTAATTTTCGTAAGCACTCTGGAGGGCTGTTATTCCTTAGTCTTAGAGGCTGAGCAGCTTACTGAATCACGAATATGTTACTCAATTTAGGGAAATTTCTCAGGCAACTGGCTTTCTCCACGAAGCAACATGGAACTTTTGGACAGAAATTCTGAAAAACAGGTACAAGAATGATGTCTGGGCACTGACAATCATAGACTGTACGATTGGAAACACTCCTTTGAATTTCTGTTGTATCTTTTTTGTGAGGCATCGATTTTTTATCTATACTACCGAACCCTATGGATAACACAGGTCAAGCATGATAACTCGTTTTTCAGATGGAATAATAGAAATGTAAGGGACCGTTAGTATTATCACTATTTAGAAAACAACGTAACCTTCTGGACCCCTGATTTTCATGAACAGTCTTATATATGAATGGTTTTGACTGACAATCTCGCAGCAGACCCTCAACAATCAAGCACACGAAAATCATGAGTCTGCATCACAGTAATGTGAGGGGGAATAAACCAGCAGAGAATTATTCTGTGATGGTTGATTATTGAATTAATAAAATAATGCACTGTTAAGTTTCCAAATTCAGAAAAATTAAACTTAGAAGTGGAAAGAATATTAGAAATCATCAACTTCTTCATTTTTACTAATTAAAAAACGGAAGTTTTTACCTGTGGTTATAAAACATGATATTATAATTTAGGTAATCCGACTCTCAATCATTCCAATTAAAGCAAGTAGCTTAATAAAATATATTCAAAAATAGATAAGCAAAGAGTATACAGCAAAATACACTCTTTTAATTTTTCAATTTCAAATCAGTTCCTTGATAAAAATTATTCCTCTAATCTGTGATTCTTTCTTTTAAAAACCTATCAAAGTCCTCAGAAAGAATTATGAATCTTAAAAAAATCTAGACTTGAAGGTATTTCAGGGCCACGTTATTAAGGAGGAGACCGTCTATCTGGAAGGAGGCCTAATCCCTCCACAATCTGCCCTAATCTGGACCAGGACGGCCGAGCTGGAACCAAGGAGCTGCCTTGAGTCACTGCCAAAAAAAAAAAAAAAAAAAAGGATGACTAAGCCTCGTTGAAACTCTAGACAGTGGGTCCCATCCCTTCCCTGGCAGGATCAGAAAAGCAAAGCTAGATGAACCGAATGGGAGATAAATTCACAACCCTGGCTTCCCTAATAAACACCAGAGCTGAGAATGAATGAAATCAGAGAAAATAAACATACAAGAAGCCAGAGAAGAGGGCCGAGGTCACTGTGAGCTCATGGCACCCCGGTGCCTTTCTGTCTCTACAGTCACACTACGCTGGCTTCTAGGACCAGCGGGAAGTTCCAGGCCACTTGTTCACACCCGGCCCGTTTTAAATTCCAGAAAGAATCCATGGTGATTTTCACATGTCTGATTCTGAGGTGTCAGATCCACAAGGTTTTTTCATGGCTGGATTTATTCAAGATTTTTATTCCTATAGAATCAGATGCTTTTTACAACTTTTTAAGTCTGGCGACACTTAAGGAAATGGTTTTGAATACATTTTGAAATGGTAAACTCCCAAGGTAGGGACCATTTTCTCTTTGTTGTGTTTTCATTGATACAATGTCATCCCTACAAATGAGAGGTAGTCAATGCCATCAAAATAATTTAAAAACGCTGACATAAAACAGAACCTACTATGCAGCAGCCAACAGAAAAAGGTTTTGAGTCTCTGAAGAACTCCACAAATCCAAAGGAGTATTATTCTTCAAGTGCATTGAAATCTCAGTTATCCAGGAGAGCTGGGGAAGAGGTATTCTGCTTAGCTGAACAGTCCTATTAAGAGCATATTTCTACCCATGTACATAATTGTATTACCAAGTTTTTAGGAATTAAATAGTTTTGATCCACTTAGCATTAGAAGGAAACATTTGTAAAAAGTAATTCTAAAAGCATTTCAAGGTCAACAGGCACATCTGAAAATATTTTTAAGGCCCCACTGTGAATTGTAGAATTCTATTGATGAGATTTCTGAATGAGGTGGCCATATAAATCAACTTTTAAAAACACATGCACTACTACTTAAAAAATATTCTGAAAGTGGCATTTAAAATAATATATTAATGTTGAACACACAGTACTGTTTCCTGCTGTTACAGGTTATAGAATCCAGTGAATTATATCAAGATAAAGGTGTTTTCCAAAATGATATGGGCTGTTTTGAACTTTAAAAATGTAGAGGATACAATTTAAATATTTTATCAATGCATATCATTTTCAACTGACTACATTTACTACATTGCTTAATGTTAGAAGTTGAAAAATGATGGCATGGAAAACAATAAAAATAAAAAAATAAAAATAATGGCATGGAGTTATATGAATCAAAGACCATCATCTTAGGCTAGAGGGAGGTAGTCCTCCATGTAGAAACGATAAAATTAAAAAAAAAAGTATCAAGTAAATACTCCCTCTTATTTTGAAAATGTGCCTTTAAAATATAAACTATTGGATGAAAACTAGGAAATTAAATTACTTTTTCTATATGATGCCAAAGATTTGGTTACTTAGAAAAATTCAGAGTTTGGACTAAATTTTCTTTCATATACTCTAGTGTCTGAGATTTTCTTTGTACAGATTTTATACAAAATTCGTTCATATAAAATTCGTATAAATATACAAATTTTTCTGTTCTCTAAAGAGAACAGAAGAAAAATGGTAGGTAATTTCTGAATGTTTTACCTGTACATGCAGAAAGAGAATCATAAAAGCAGGTAATCTCTTAACTCGAAGAGCAAGAAAAATACTTCATACCACCTGTGGCATAAGACAATTATCTTCACTTTCATAAAACATTTAAAATGAAGCAAGAGAAAAAAAAGTGTGGCTACATTGCCCTTTCCACAATCATCACGTGCTAAGGTGAAATTATAACTTAATATTCTGAGACCTTAAAAGGCATCTTGGCAGCTTCCCCCTTTCCAGGCTGTGTTCCTACACCCATGCCTAACGTATTAGTAAGCTTATTCTAAAATAGGGACCTTGATATTAATGTGCGGTTGCTGGCAGCAGCCTGGTTCTTCTAGAACCACACCTGGTCTGAGCAGCCACATCAGACCAAGCTTAAATTACAAGTCCCTTGAGGAAAGGGGATGTGCTCTCTGCTCCTGGCTCAGTGCAGAATTATATACATGTGGTTTCATAAATATTATAGGATGGTGACGAGGCCACCCTCCCCTCATGCCACTGAGGATCTCGCCTGTCCTCCAGGCAGCGGAGGACTGTTAACAGTCCAGTCACATCATTTCCACAGTTCGAACTTTCCTCTAAATAAGTCAAAGGAGGAAGGAAGAATTTATCTTCCAACTCAGGAGGATTCTCCAAAATGTCCGGGGAGAGAGAGAGAGAGAATGCGTTAAAAACCAGAGAAGGAGGTGCACCGAGCCCTTGTAAACGTGGCCTCTCTAGCTGAAATTCCTACGCACACTGGATTCTAGATCCGGCTGGCCCCACTGTAACCACCTGAATCAAAATGATAAAACCAAACCAAAGGCCAAACACAGAAAGGCATGACCACCCACGTCTGCAGCCAGGGCTGAGAACCACTGCAATAAAGAGCCAGTAATATTTACATATATTTATGTATCCCTATATTGCTTTAAACACAACATAACCAGTTAGGATTTGTGTAAGTTTTTCTATATTTTTTTCCTGGCTGCAGTTTTCAGAGAGGGAGGACAAAAATATATTCCCTGCTCCAAGGCAGGGCAAGATCTGACAAGCCCTGGCTGACATAGCTGGGCATGTCTGATTTTGTATGAAGTACATGTAAGATTGACCATTTTGATCATTAAGGCAGCGAGAGGCATTCTGGACTATGGGTACACCCTTTAATTCCCCAACGCCCTTAACTCTCACAAACATATCAAAGGAAAATTGCTACATGCTTATTTTACAACAAAGAATTCTAGAATTTAAGACAGCTGTTCCACCATAAAAAAAAAAAAAATACAACCGTTATATAAAATCGCTTAATTCCACATTTCTGAATCCGTTTCTATACAGTTAAATGTTTCCAGGAAAACGCTTTTCATTTTTTTTTTCCTATAATAGAAAGACCAGATGTAAAGTTAAGAGAAAAACAGATTTTGAACATCCCTCCTCCTCATCTTTGTAATGGGAAAAATGTATCTCCTGGGTGCTTGCTTATTTTTTTTCAAAATTTCACTCATAACAACAACAAATTTCCTGCTCATTAACCAAATAAGCGACAACCTTTCAAATCTACCCTATTAGCCCTCACTCTGTGCCCCCATCATGTATATAAGTCCACATAAATCCGGTATCTCAAAAAAGCGGATACACAAACCACTCAGAACATTTTTCATGAAAAATACGTTTTAATTAGGCAGTAAAAAGCAGCGCAAGTCCAGACACACGCAGGGTAGTGAGGGCTCGCCAGGAAATGCCGGCTGTTGAACGGGGCGGCAGCTGCCGCGCAGACAGAGTGGCTTGGCTTGCAACAGTGCTGCCCTCCAGAGAGGGTCTCCCAGAGAGGGTCCCGCCTCCTCGGTGTCCCCTTCAGGAATACATGGTCAGCTGCAGCCACTCTTGGATGGACACTTGAATGAGGCCGTCTGCATCTCTATCCAGAGATTTGAAGGCACGAAACATGGCATCTAGGCGGACCAGGCAGCTGATGAAGTTGTTGAAATCCATACTTCCATCCTCATCGGCATATCGGCGGACGATCATTTGGTGAAGCTGTTCATTGAGCTGGAATCCTGCTGTCTGCAGGGCCCCCCGCAGCTGAGAACTTTTTAGAGACCCGGAACGCTCCCGGTCGTATTGTCTGTAAACGCACTGCCATTTCTTGAGGTTGTTCCACAGATACTTAAATTCTTCGAAGCCCAGTTTCCCATTTGTGTCATTGTCCATGACAGAGACAATGCTCCGGCAGGTGTCAAGGCTAAAGCCGTCGGTCTTCAGATCCTTGTGCTTAGAAAGGACTCTGTTGAGAATGTTCATTAGCACAGTGGCACCCACCTCCATGTCCGGTCCAGCCAGCTGTGCAAATTGTTGCCGAAAACGCCTAACTTCCTCACTTTCACTGGCCTCCACGTTGGTGAAATGCTGCTGAGTGGGAGGCGGTTCTGGGGTATACTGAGCTGCTGCAGCCTCGCTGATAAGATTCACGAGTCCTCCAACTATCCCTCCAATATTTCCCCCTCCACCTCCTCCTCTCCTCTGACCACCTCCTCCAAGAAGGCCTCCAAGAGCTTCCCCTAGACCACGATCAGCTCCTTCCAAAAGAGCCTTTGCGAGAAACATGCTTTCGGTTTAACAAGCGGCCAAAGTCTTGGAGACAGATGAAGAGAGCTGAAATGGAGTCTGAGGAGCTGACATGTGGAAGAACTGGCTTTTCTGTACCTGCTTATACTGCACCACGCCCCACGGCGTGATGTTCCACCTCGACTGAAGAGGCCTGAATTCCATTGGGTCCTAGCACCTGCCATTTTTAAGGCAGCCTCCATAAAATATTGAGCCCTTCTAATAAATATTTCTCCTGTATCTAATAACTTATCATGTATGTAGGACAAATGAGAATAAGATGTGTAAATGAATATGTTAAATGATACATTTCTACATCAGTGATCTTAGTGCTCTCTCAGCACCTGAAAAATGATGCTCATTCCCCTAACAGCAGGTAAATAACTCAAGGAAAGCAAGAATTTTATTTCTAAAAACTATTTATGTCTAGGGTAGAACTGAAGAATTCTTGGGCAATAGAAGCATATTTACCGAATTCCCTTCCTTTAGCAAAGACTTCCAAAATCCGATGGTTTTAAGAAAAACCTGGAAGGAGAATGTTTTAAATGCAGGGGCCCCAGGCCCCACCTGCAGCGATTCTGGTTCTTAGTCTGCTGTGGAAATCAGGAGTTACATTTTGGGGATGTTTTCTGAAGTGTAACATTCATATAGAAAACTGTACAAATCACAAAGGAACAGCTCAAAGACTTCCACAGACTGTACACATCCACATCAAGAAACAGAATATCACCAGCACCCCCAAAGTCTCTCCATGCCCCTTTGCAGTTACTCTGCTGTCCCAAGGGTAACCACTATCCTGACATATGTCACCAGAGATTCATTTCTGTACCTTAAATAAATGGAATCATACAGTATATATTTTTTGGTCTCGTTTTTTTAATTAAAAAAATTTCTTTAAATTGTGGTCAAATATATGTAACATAAAATTTACCATCTTAACCATTTTCAAGTGTACAGTTCGGTAGCATTAAGTACGTTCATAATGTGTGACCATCGCCACCATCCATTTCTGGAAATTTGTTCATCTTGCTAAACTGAACCTCTGCACCCATTCAATAATAACTCCCATTCCTGCCTCCCACTAGGCCCTGGCGATTACCACTCTACCTCATGTCTACATGAATTAAATTGCTCTAGGTACCTCATGTGAGTGGAATCATATGATATTTGTCCTTTTGTGACTGGCTTATTTCACTTGGTATAATGTTCATCAATGTTGTAGCACGTGTCAGGATTCATTTCCTTTTTAACGCTACGTAATATTCCACTGTATGTATATAACACATTTGCTTTACCCATTCACCTGTTGGTAGACGCTTGAGGTGCTTCCATCTTTTGGCTATTGTGAATAATGCTACTTATGAAAATGGGTGTACAAATATTTCTTCAAGTCCCGCTTTCAATTCTTTTGGATATATACCCAGAAGTGGGATTGCTTGATAATATGGTAATTCTGATCTGAATTTTTTGAGGAACCATCATACTGTTTTTTACAGTGGCTATACGGTTTTTCATTCCCACCAACAGTGCATAAAGTTTTCAATTTCTCCACATCCTTGG
>NW_011888832.1:1621486-1634363 GCF_000151845.1 Pteropus vampyrus
TATTTCTTCAAGTCCCGCTTTCAATTCTTTTGGATATATACCCAGAAGTGGGATTGCTTGATAATATGGTAATTCTGATCTGAATTTTTTGAGGAACCATCATACTGTTTTTTACAGTGGCTATACGGTTTTTCATTCCCACCAACAGTGCATAAAGTTTTCAATTTCTCCACATCCTTGGCGACATTTGTTATTTTTTTTATAGCTATCCTAATAGATGTGAGGTGGTATCTCACTGTGGTTTTAATGCACATTTCCCTAACGATTAGTGATATCAAGCACTTTTTCATATACTTTTTGGTCATTTGCATATCTTCTTTGGAGAAATGTTAACTTAAGTCCTTGGCCCATCTTTTAATTGGGTTGCATTTTGTTGCTGTTGAGTTGTAGTTCTTTACCTATTCTGGTTATTAACCCCTTATCAGGTATATGATTTGTAAATATTTTCTTCCATTCATAGGTGGCCTTTCCACTCTGTTGATAATGTCTTTTAATGGACCAATATTTTTATTTGGATATAGTTTAATTTTTCTAATTTTTATTTTGTTGCTTGTGTTTTTGGTGTCATATCCAAGAAATGATTGAGAAATCTAATGTCACAAAGCTTTTCCCCTATGTTTTTGTCTAAGACAAAACAACAGTTTTAGCTCTTTTTAATTATAATTCTAGCTCTTGTGTTTGGGTCTTTGATCCATTTTTAGTTCATTTTTATATATGGTGTAAGGAAGAGTCCAACTTCATTCTTTTGCATGTGGTTATCCAGTTATCCCAGTACCATTTATTGAAAAGATTACTCTTTACCTACTGAATGGTCTTGGCAACCTTGTCTAAAATCATCGGGTTTATTTCTGGGCTTTCTATTCTATGCCATAGGTTTACACGTCTGTTTTTATGCCAGTACCACACTGTTTTGATTATTGTAGCTTTGTAGTAAGTTTTGAAATCAGAAAGTATGAGACTTCCAACTTTGTTCTTTTTTTCCCCCCCCCCAAGATTGTTTCGGCTATTTAGGGTCCCTTGAAATACCATATGAATTTTAGGATGGATTTTCCTATTTCTGAAAAAAAAACCAAAAACCATTGTTGGGATTTTTATAGGGATTGCATTGAACCTGGAGATAATTTGGATAGTACTGACATCTTAACAACATTGTCTTCCAATCCATGAACGTAGGATGAATTTCCATTTATTCGTGTCTTCTTTAATTTCTTTCAGCAATGCTTTGTAGTTTTCAGTGTACAAGTCTTTCATTCCTTGGTTATGTTTATTCCTAAGTATTTTATGCTTTTTACTGCTATTGTAAATAAAATTGTTTTCTTTTCATTGTTCATTGTCAGTGTACTAAAACACAGCTAAATTTTGTGTTGATTTCATATCCTGCAGCTTTGCCAAATTTATTAGTTCTAATAGTTGTGTATGTGTGTTATCATGATCTATATATGATCATGCCATGTGCAAGCAGAGATAATTTTAATTTTTCCTTTCCAACTCACACATCCTGCATAATCCAGTACTATGTTGAACAGAAGTAGTGAAACCAGGTATATTTTTCATGTTCCTGATCTTAAAGAAAAGGAATTCAGTTTTTACCATTGAGTATGATGCTGGCTGTGGGCTTTTCACATAAGACCTTTATTATGTTGACCTTTTCACATAAGACTTTTATTATTTTTCCTTCTATTCATAGTTTGTTGAGTGTTTTTATCCAAAAGGGTGTTGAATTTTGTCAAATGCTCTTTCTGCATCAGTGGAGATGAAATGTTTTTCCCCTTCACTCTGTCAATGTGGCCTATTACACTGATTGATTTTCATACATTGAACCATCCTTGCATTCCAGGAATAAATCCCACTTTGTCATGATGTAAAATCCTCTTACTGAGCTGTTGAATTCTGTTCACTAGTATTTTGCTCAGGAATTTTATATCAATATCCATAAGGGATACTGGTATATAGTTTTCTTTTCATGCAATATTTCTTCCTGACTTTGGTATCAAATGCTGGCCTCATAGAGTGAGTTAGGAAGTGTTCCCTCCTCTTCAAATTTTGGGAAGAGTTTTGAGAACAACTGGTATTAATTTCTCTTTAAATGTTTGGTAGAATTCGCTAGTGAAGCCATCTGGTCTGTGCTTTTCTTTAGTTTTTTTTTTTTAATTATTGATTCAATCCTCTACTTCTTCATGATTTGATGTTGGTAGGTTGTGTGTTTCTAGAAATTTGTTCATTTCATTTAGGTTATCCAGTTAGTTGGAATCAGTTGCTCATAGTATTCTCTTATAATAGTTTTTATTTCAGTAAAATTAGTAGTACTATCCTCTCTTTCACTTCTGATTTTATGTGTCTGGTCTTTTTTTTTTTTTTTACATTTGTGAGTTTTGATTTTATATATTTAACAGTTATCTTCGGAAGTCAGTCTAAGCCAGGTAGTCCCAGATAATACTGTGAGAAACCCTACCTTTCATACTAGGTAGAGTCAGAGTACAAGTCCTTAGAGGTCTCCAGAAGTTCTATTGGTAAACTTGGGGAAAGGCAGATAGGATGTAATAACTAAGTCATTATATCACTTAGCATTTTGAGCCTCGATTTCAAAACTGCAAAGTGATGATAAGAGTATCTCACCTGCCTATTTCATAATGATTCAATCTTACATATTACATATCAGGACGTAGGCTCAGTGTTTAGGACACAAAGATGAAAATATCAGGACAACTGTGCTCAAGGATTAAGTACACTCACAGAAAACTAACTGTAACTCAATCTGAAGTCTGTGTTCATATTTCTACTATTAATACCAAGTTATCACATTTGTATATAATCTTTGTCAATTAGGTTTCATGCAATTCCTCTGAAAGATACAAAAGTATTTGAGATGAAGAAAGAAAAACTCAGAGAAACTACTTTTGAAAGGTCATACCATGAATACATTGTACTGTATTATCCAACCATTATGGGTACCCGAAAGGGGAGCATTTGCTGAGGCAAAGGAGAGAGTTTACCGACAGAAGAGATAATGTGTAGGCCTCGCTATCGGCTGAGTCAGAGTTCTCAAGTAGACATGGCATACAAAGAGACGGTATAGTACAGAATTGGACTGGAAAAAGCTTTGAACTGTCATGTGACAATCTATCTCATAGGTTACTATGGGAACCACTGATAGCTCAAATGTGAAGTCAAAAGAAGACTAGATGTGAAATCACTTTGTGAATTATACAATTCTAGACCTGAATGATGATTATTCTAACAATTACTATGGAGAGACTAGTAGCTAAGGAACACGGCTCCGTTTAGGACATGGGAGCGATTCTCCTTCTGCCACCCAGTGGTTTGTGTAAAATTTCCTACCACTGGTTTTATGGTACAATGACTTCAATAACTGGTCTCATGGGTATGATGAAATGGCCTCTGGGAAGTCCAAAGGCCAAATGTCTTCCTTAACCACAAAGAAGTAGCACCACAAAAGGACTGTCTTCCTTTTAGGGGGGTCACAAGGGGGCCATCTGGCCTCAGACAGATCTAAACCCATTCATAAAAGCTTCTCTCAGAGGAAATTACATGGACTTTGTTTTTATAATATCGGAAATTGACCTGATAGCATCCACTGCCTTATAAAAGGTGTCTCCTTATGCCCATCTGAAGTGTTCTTCAATGAGGTTTAAATCCAGTTCGTCTCATTTCTTTTCTGGGAAGATGGAGGGCATTTAGCAAACAGTTTCTTACAGCCATCACAGAATGAAAGACAGTTATTAGATTAACACGTCTTTTCTTCTCTGGTCCTTTTAATGCCCTAAGGCCATTTATTAGAACACTAACGGGAACTTTGGTTGGTGCCTGGGGAGCTCTACTGTCTAATCTGGAGAAAAAGGGGGAGGGGAAGAGGTCGCTTCTTATGGAAAATCTAACCTCAATTTGAGGGGGAAGAGTTATTGAGCTTAAAAAATAAACAGTGACACATGAATGCCACTGGCAACATTATTTGGAATTGCCCCAAAGTGGAACAACCTAAATGTCCACCAACTGGTGGATGGACAAACAAAATGTGATATATCCATATAACGGAGCACTATTTGGCCATAAAAATGAATGAATTACTTCCTTTACATGGAATTACTTCCTATGACATGGAGGAACCTCAAAAACAGTGAAAGAAGCGAAAGAAGCCAGACACAAGAGGCCATATATTGTATCATTCCATTTATATAGCATGTCTAGAAAAGGCAAATCTATAGAGATAGAAGGTCTTTATTCTAGACCAGGTCTAGAAAAACATGGAAGGACTTACAACTTTATAGTGGTCGCCTAGGACTAGGGGGTAGGTAGGTGACAGTAATTAAGAGTGAAAGATACAAAGAATCATATTGGAGTGATAGCAATATTCTAAAACTGATTTACGCTGATGATTGCACAACTTGGTAAATTTATTAAAAGTAATCATTGAAGTGCATGCTTGAAATGGGTGAATTATATCTGTAAAATATACCTCAAGAAATTATTTTTAAAAAGTCAAGTGACAGTTTTTCGTAAAAAAGAATACTGAACTAGGAGTTCTAGTCCTAGTCTGCAATTAATTGTGCAGCCTTGGGCATGTAACATTTTCTCTACGGCCGGCAGCCTTCCGCAAAATGAGGATGATGGGCAATTTGGCACCAAAGGTCCTTTTAGCTCTAAAATTCTGTGAGTTTAGATTTTCACGTGCCATGTGACAGCAGCATCATTCTTACCTGGCATTTTGTTTCCTTCTGGTGCCCAAGTCTTTTTATGCTACATATTAATTTAATTCAACCTTCTCTTATCTTCAATCTAGTTCCACAGCTTTTAAAGACTTACTTGCTTACTTACCCTTATCCCCACTTGGACATATTGTCTGGTTGTCAAAAGTATTCCTTAAGGCCAACTATCAAGTTTGTGGTGCCTCCAAACAAAGTTCCAAGGTGGGGGGACTAAACCAGGCTTAGAATAACACAGAAGGAGACATGACTCCCACTTTGAGTGAAGCCTTTTTTTTTTTTTTTTCAAGTGTGGCTCTTACCTAACTGTGATCGAGACCAGACTTTCCTAATTTATTGATGAGACTGTCATGTTGGATGAAATCCAAAGCCTTTCTAGAGTCCATACAGATAATATCTATTTCTTTTTCTCTACCATCTTGGGCCGTCGCCCTGACATTACGAGGAAATTGAATTGGTCTGACACAATTTGCTCTTTGCAACGCCCTACTCTTTACTTCCTTCTGCTCTTGGAAGACGACAGTAATCGCTCACTTGCTCTGGTTAAAAAGCGAAGCTTTAATTGCTGCCATCTCCTTTCCATTTCCTTTAAGCATCTCCTAGGTATACCTGCACTGAAGAACCGGAACTAAAGCGCATAATTCTCACGTTTAAGTGGATATTTCTAATGTCACAGCACTCAGTGAGAGAAAATACTGCGATGGACTCAGTGGGGGTGCTAAGTTAACCTGAGACTCGAAGAGGGAAATGCTCAGACATACAAGACCACCAAACCTTTAGGACGACTTACACGACCGAATAGGAAATTTCATCTATCCCATTCAGGAAGTTGTAGCCTTTTTCTGTTTATTATATCATATAAGTTACAGCATAGATTTCATAGAACAAATCCTGATTAACTGACATGGAATCAAGGTGAGTTCTTTTCACATGAGCTATGAAAGACTATATCGCATATTAAACCTGAACTGGAAATGGAAAGGATAGAAGACTTCATTGTTTGTTGCAATTAGTCATCTCTGTCGCTGTAAAAATAAAGCAGCCACAGACAATGCATAGATGAATGGGCGTGGCCATGTCCCAATAAAACTTTATTAACAAAACAGGTGTCAGATTGGATTTGGTCCATCAGCTGCTGACTCCTGTTAAGCCGATGAAAAGAAAGCATGAGGTAAGGTCTCAGGACTAGACCGGAGGCTTGCAGCCAGTGCTCCTAATAACCATTATTAATTTGTAGGACTGTCCACATCTGATTGAAAGGGGGGTCGCTCTGAACCTTTACTCTTGACTAATCTGCTTACCTCTGGTTGATATTCTCCTACTGCCCCAGCTAGTGGAATATCGTTTATCTTTATCGATGAGAGACTGAATCCTAATTCCTAAGCTGAAGTCTGCCATGAGTTCACTCTCTTTCTACCAATACACAACACAGCTTAATAAAATTTAGATGGTTACTTTTTCCATTCCGTACAAATTATGAAAACTGTCACGGTTTCCCCCATATCTGCCTTTGAACCAGAACTGAGTTCTTCTGGCATTACTGCATACTCTGCTTAAATACTAGACAGAAAAAGTGTGAGTATACTTTAGCACGACGAGGCTACTGTAAACTTCTGCGATCCTTTATTATTGTTTCGCATTATGTGGAATGAATGCGTTTCTTTATCCTGAGTTCTTCCTGTCTGCCCTGTTCTTGGTCTTAGTTCAAGTGTTAACTCATGAGTGCCAATAACAAGAACCCTTGCATGTCCCTTCCTGTTAGAGAAGGTAGAGAGCTGCAGCATGCAGATTTTCTGCTCATGCTGAAAGTTACGACAAGGCACTTACATGGCTTCAATGACTGCAGATAAACAGAGAAATCTTTGTGAGTGGCGCAGATGAATTTTTCCATTCAATTGTACACGCTGTTCTAAGAGTTTTGGGGACCATATGTCTTGCGAAGTCCAAAATGTTTACTATCTGGCCCTTCTACACAAAAAGTCTGCCGGCCCCTAAAATATAGCTTTGCCTCCAGGGAGGACGAATACTGTTGTGGTGATGTGTGTCAGGAGGGACGGTAAGCTGAATGCATCATGAGATGTAGTGTAGAAGAGAAATGACTTGGCTACTAAGAAGAGGTGAGAGGCAGATAACATAGTATACTGTCGGCCTCGCAACGAAGATGACAAGCATACTGAAATAAATACTCGAGGGCTTTGTGTCGCAGGTACATAAGACACTGTTGGCAGGGCAGCACACAGCTTTCTCAATAACGGTGATGAAGGAGGACGAAATGAACAACGATGCTGTTACGGACACTGCGAGACATTGTTAGAATTGTCAAAATGACCGTCTTATAATCATTTCTGATTCAGCCAGTGCTGTTTCTTAATTCATGAAATGTATTTAAATCTCTTCAAGTGTGCTAGCACAAAATCTAGTATTTGACACTGAACTATGAATACAAAGCATGTGGAGAAGACACTGTTTTCAACTAATGTCTCAGCCCTCAATTCTAACTCGTCTGGACATTTGACTAATCCCAAATTATCCTCTGATCTAGACAGTTCAGTATACATTCATGAAAATAAAGAAGCTAAATGAAAACTAAAGATGTAAATAAAGGGTCTTATTCTTTCTTTCCTTCTTCTTTTCTTTTTTTTCCAAAGAAATGAGACCTCTCCAAAAGGGAATGATCCCAAAGAAGTGAACTACGCCATGCTTTGGATCATGAAATACCATATTTCTGTTGGACTTTACCTGCCATCAAATATCTGAGCGTCTAAAAGAGCATGTCAGAATCTCAGAAAGAGCTAAATGGACAGCGTATTGGGTTTTTTTTGTTTTGTTTTGTTTTTTTTAGGATAAATTGAGACAAAAGCTATTATGATGTTTTTGTAGACTAGCCAAGAATGTATGTGGGAAGAGAATATAAAGAGATAGATACTCGGGTCTTTCCTCTATCCCCCAAACAGCAACCGCAACTACATGAGACCTGGGGAAGATTAAGAGGAGAAAAGAAGGCAGGGGAAGAGGAAGATAAAGTGGGACAGGAACGTGGGAAGGGCTTACGGGAGCTGTTGGCTCTGCAAAACTTTATAGCTACTGAAAGAGCAACAGGAACACCCCGCCCTTCCTCCACCTGCCCCCCGCCCCTCGCGAAGCATTGAGTTTGGCAAGATAAGCTGCTCTAAGAGAAACAAACTGTGAAGTTACTGAACTTCCTGGTCTTTCTCAGCGAACACTCCCCACCTAACTCAATTAAAGAGACTGAGAAAACAAGCCTGGCATGGAAGTGGGTACATAGCATATCCAGGGCGTGGCGGCAATTGCATAATTCAGCTTCTCAAAACAAAGCAAATCTTCCCAGGCACAGGCATGCAGGTATGTTAAAAACAAACAAACAAAAAAAGGTGGGGAAGAAGGAGCGAGGATGGAGAGAGAGGAGAACAAGGAGGAGAAGGAAAGAAGGAGAAAAGAAACTAGAAAAGGAGAAAAGAAAAAGGAAGAAAGCAGGGTCAAATACATTAGTTATTAATTCTCCAGACGACTTTCCCTACCTTCTAATATGTTAGCAATTAAAAGAAAAGTGCCTTATGATCAGCTCGTAGTCTATATTCCGAGCCAAGTCACACTATCCAAAGAAGTAAAGAAAACACAGTTACAGCTGACTCGTGAGCCAACTGACTGAAGCGGTCCATGCAGACATGTGGCTGGCCACCCTGGCAACAAGGATTTGCCGGTCTCTCCCAGCTGCCTGCAGCCAGCTGTGCTCTCCAGTGCCGAGTGAGTCGACCTGGCTAACCAGAGGTTATTTTCATCCTTGGTTTATACTCCCTTCCCCACTCCCTAGTCTTCTCATACTTAACAGTGCTATAGGAACAGAGGGGCTGGTGGCAGCTTTCATCAGTCATCGAAAGGCAGAAGGGGTGTCGTAACAATCCTGTAGGGTTTGACACCCGAAAGGGCAACCTCTATAGATATTATTTTAAATTTTGATTAAAATTCCCAGTGAGCATGACATCTAAGATGCGCTCTGAACTCCCCCCTCGCTCCTTGTTTCATGTCATTTCCCACTTCCTCATCTTCTGTCCTTATTTGTATATCTCTGCCGTATTCCTTCCTGTCACCAAGTTCATATTTATAGAAACTTTATTTAAAATTACTTGCATGGATTCTAGAGCCATACGGGAAGGTGCTAGTTAAATCTCGTGGAAAAAGTAGTAACAACAGCACAAGTGAAAAGTTCCTTTGTTTTTGCAACTCGCACAGCTATATCCAATCATTTTCTTCTCCTTTCCCCCAAATCTTCATCACTCATTGTAGCTGTACCGCAACGGAACTACTGTAAAGTGGAACAAAGACTGTACATTTCATGGACAAGGAAAGGTTATCTGTCTGCTGCAAGCAAGCCCAGAAGAGAGGCGTGGGCACTACGTACAGAAAAAGGTGTTTAACTGCATCACATTAAGGAATTGCTCATCTCTTGAGATCACAGAGGATGTCGTTAAGAATACTAGGGTGCTCTGGGAAAGAAGAAGGAAAAAAGGCCAGTTTTGGTTTCTGTCATTAAGCTGTAATTTCTTGGCTAAATATCTTTTTCCAGCAGTTAAGAGAGAACGGGGACTTCTGGTGCCAGCCGAGATGAAATAAGCCCATTTAAGTCTCTCTCTCCTTCTGGTTATAACTAAAAATTGATCGAAATACAGAAACCACTGCCTCTGGACAAAATACCATAGCAGGAGGGTTGGTGAGGAAAGTTAAAACCTGAAGAACAACCAAGAAGGCAGTGAAATCGTGGAGGCCTGAAGACAGAATGGCATCATTAATAAATTGTTTAAAGAAAAGAATTGTCAACTCAGAACTCTCCGCACCACAAAAACATCCGTCAGGAACGAATGCAAAAGAAAGCCATTCTCAAATAAGGGAAAGATAAAGAGATCACAATCCTAAGTATTTAGCCACGTGAAATAAAAACCTACATTGGCACAAAAATCTATGCATGAAAGCTTAGAACAGTTATAGTCCTAATTGTCTTAAACTGGAAACAAACCAAATGTTTCTCGGCTGAGGAACCAAGCATGGTACATCCATACAATGAAATACTACTCAGCGATAAAAGGAAACAAATTATGGATATGTGCACCAATCTGGCTGAATCTCAAGTGCATTATGCTAACTGAGAGAAACCAGACTCAAAAGGAGAGATACCATGTAATTCCATTTATACGGCATCTGGAAAAGGCGAAGCTACAAGGAGGGAGGACAAGTTAGTGATATCCAGGGGTTAAAGGGAGGGGAAGGGCTTGACTAAGAAAGGACAGCTACCGGGAATTTTTTTTTTTTTTTTGGCAACCGTTGTCTATCTCCAATGTGGTGGTAATTACATGCCTCTAGCATTTGCTAGAACTCATATAACTGTAAGTGAAAGTATGAATTTTATACGTTAAAGACAAGTTAAAAATATGGAACTTAAAATCTTGGTGTACCTTCCTAAGGAAACTTTTTGACAATTCAATGAAGCAGAAAACTGTAACCCCGATGTAATGGCAAATAGCCAAGCTTTCATTGAAATCTTTGTTATAAAATGTTATTTGAAAATAAAATCTATTTGGTCTTCACGCATTTTTGAGAAAGTCCAGAAACCTTCAGGATAGAATAGTACTACCCAATATGTGAGTTTTGACATCAATTTAAAAATTCTTGCCAGTTATATAAACCTTTCCAATTCCATGTTAGAAGCATGATTATATCATCACAAAATTTATATCTAACCTGGTGTTTGAAAGAGACACTATCATAACTGTTACAAAACAACACACACGCACACACACACACACACACACATTTTTACCATTAAAGGGAAAACACAAAAGTCACACAGTGACACCCTGGGCTCAGCCGTGCTTTCCCTAACACTGACCGAACGAGTTTTTCTTGCCTGCCATATTGACGTACGCTCTGCAGGCAGCATAAAAAATGTTTGTGTGTTAAAGACTGAACTTTAACGTACCCTGTCGAAGAGTGCAAAGAGTTGTCTCAGGACGTCCGAAACAGGCAACTTTAAATACTCTGCAAATTCTTCAATTCCGATCCTTCCCCCTTTGGTGGAACTCGCAATAGCTGCATATTCGCTCAAATGCTTACGGACGCCATCCCAATCTAATCTAAACAAAGAATTGGAAATGCACGTCATTAGCTCTTCACAATCAACGTGGGCATTTTTTATAAACCCTGCTTTATTCATTTGTCTGAAGGAGACATTTTAAGTGTTAAAATTGAAAAAGAGAATTAAATGGGTATTTTTTTTTATTAGTTTCAGATACACGGTATCATGGTGAATGAATATTTTAAAGCACATAGTGAACATGTACACAGGCTTCTAATTTTTTAAAGGATATTAGTTTATCTATAGTTTTCCCAACTATGTGAGAAAAAGAAAAGCAACTGAGAAAAAGAGCCATGTGGTAGAATAATAAATGCCTCGTGACAAGAAAATAAGAAATCACATTTAAATCTAAACATCACTTAGTACGTCAACAGTATTCATTGAGTTGTTAAAAAAAAAATACAACTTTTGCTTTTAAGGAGCTTTCAGGTTGATAATGAATTCATATTTCAGAAAATGCTGTGATAGGGAGATTCATTAGACTATACACACTTCCCCTAATATTAGTAATGAGAACTCAGGATGATAAACAGTGGAATATGCTGTAGCTTACATCACATCCTTTCTTTGCCTTAGAGATTAAACACATTACTTAACGGATACTTTTTCTGTATCTCATTTCAATGACTATCTAAACTTTTCAGATCTCTAGGAATATTATGAACCTAACATCCAAACATTTCATGTAGAAGATATAGAGAATATTTGCTATATCAGTTATCGAAATGTAATTTTTAATATTGAATTTTAACACAGTGACTGGTTCTGGAGCTCCCTCCCCAGGAGAATGCCGGGGTCTATTAAATCAAGAAATTCTGCAAATCGCTAATAGGGGTGAAAACAGAATGAACTGTAACAACAGGGGGATCTGGGGGTTACGCCTTTCATACCAAGTAGTTCAAAGGAATGTTCTAAATGGTTTAAACTTGATCCTAAGAGCACGAAGGAATGTCTTTTCCTTTAAAGAAAAAAATTACGTGCCCAGAAAGAAAAGGTAGATCTAGGGTAAGTATTTAAAATGTAGTGGTGGTCAGGATTGCTACTTTCCAAGTCAATTCATATTTTACAAGAAAGGCTCTGAGCACCACAGGCCAGTACCATCTAATTATGCTATCTTTCTTGCAAAAAGGTGGCAGGACAGACAAACCACTCTGAGCCATTTCTCAGTAGGGAGGCATCTGTATTCGCCCACGTTTACCATTTCTTGGTCTCCTGTGACCAATACACATATTTTTGAGTTACCTGTTCTCGAAAAAACTAAACTCGATGAACTAAATGGGAGATAAGTTCACAACCCTGGCTTCCCTAATAAACACCAGAGCTGAGAATCAATTAAATCAGAGAAAATAAACATACAAGAATTCAGATTGCTTTTAGAAATCTTTGTGAAAGTTAGTAATTTAAAAATATACTCACTTCAATTTCCGGCTAATTTTGGTAAATTCCACCAGCCCAGCTTCCATAGGCAATGTTAGCTGTCCTGCCGAAATCATCAATCTACAATCTTCGTAGGTGTGATCTGTTACTGGAATTCTCAGAGCTCTGAAAGCATTAAAAAAGCAAACTGAAATTCAAAAAAAATTCTTTTAAAAAGGTAATGACTTTTCATTAGACCTGAACCGGTCAACAAATAATAATAGTAAATGGAAAAGTATTTCCTACTTTTTAAACCAGTAGCTTTGGCTTTTTATTGCCAAAGAGACACGTTTCTTTACTTCTTCACAGACTTGCTACGCAGACATAATATCCTTATGTCCGCATGCTTCTGTCAGCTGACCATTTATGCTTTGTGTTTTAACTGCCGTTAACAATAATGACAGTTAGCTTCAGTCTCGTGGAAAGTAATGAGAAGACTTAGTCCTAGCGGTGGACCTTTAGGCACTTAACCTAAGGCTCACCGTTCTCATCTATACGTAGAACAGTTAGTTACTCTGCTACTCCACAGAGTTATGCTAAGGACAAACCAGGAATGCCTGCGGAAGAGCCCATTAGGGGGTAAATGGCATCT
>NW_011888832.1:1635413-1641280 GCF_000151845.1 Pteropus vampyrus
ATCTGACAAAAATTCTCACAATTCCTAATACTTATCTTTGTTCCTAACTTTTGGACATAAGCTGGCAAGAAAACATAATGAAAAAAAGAAAAAAAACAATACACAAGCAAACTGTAGCTGAACTAGAAACAAGATAAAATAAGCACATCTAGGTACACATAACGAAATTTTTTTTGTTGTTAAACATTTATTCTTTTTTGAAAATAGAGTTATCCTGTTGTGGAACATTAATATAAATAGATACTTGTGTATATATATGAATACCTATTCTTACATATGCATATATATTACTATATGTGTGTATACACATGAATATATATGAATGTGCTTGCCATAAAGCCAGATTCTGCTATGAAGCTAAGTTCACAGTTCTCGCTGAGTTTTCACTAAGAGAATAAATACTGCTGGCCTATTAGCTCTAAATCTACCACTGGACTGCGGGTGGTGGTCCCTGGGGAGTTGGTACACACCCCACGGCTGGGTGGGGACAGCATCACACACATTCTTTCATTGATGAGAGGTGATCTATTTCATCACGATAGTGGCCAGTTAAAACTCCTTTAAGTGTAGGAAAATATCTACTACCTTATGTTTTGCAATTTCTAAACCCTAAATTCATAGTCACCCCCTAATGGGGCGACTCTTTCGTCTTTCTATGCATCTACTACATTCCCTTGCAAACGTTCTCCGCTTTGGTGCTTTAGTCATGAAGACTTTTGAAACCCATGGCCCTGGCAGCTACACAGAGGCTGAGGGGACAGAAGGTGGGCTTCAGCAGGACCCGCTGGGACCATCACAAGGCTTCATCTGCTGGTGATGGCCAGCTGGGGGGAATCTGCCCTGTGGAAGGCACTGGCTGGTCTCTTCTGGTTATTGTACCCTCCTCTCCTCCGTTCCAGCAAAGACACATTTCTCTTAGTTTGGGGCTGCAGCTGAGAGAGCATTTATAGATTGTCACACTGACCGCATTCCCGGGCACATTATTTGACTTCCCAAAATAAGTTGAGGAATGAGGACCTCAGAAAGAAAAAAACAAACCTTAGAACTAAGTTAAATGTCATTTATTAATAATGTTCAAACTCTCTAGCGATTATGATCACACACACAGACACTTACTCTGCCATCAGATTCCGGACTCTACTGGCAAAAAGGACAGGATCACGCTTTTCTTCATCATTCGGTGCTTGAATGGGCATAAACTGAAAGACGAAGACACCTTTCTGTAACAATTGGTTGGTCTCGGACATTAAATGCTAAATACATTGATTTATAAGTGATCGCTCATTATATTAAATCTGCCTTTCTAACACACAGGTTGTACAACCTAACGAAAAGAGCTTGGTTCTGGGATTCGGGAGAGCTGTCTCCAGCCCTGGGTCTTCCTGCGTGTTAACTAGTTTGTCCTTTAACTTTCCGGAACTGTCTCCCTGACTCTGAAAGGAGGACCTTGGTCACCTACCTCCCTGGTTGGGCTAAGGACAAAACAAGCCAATGTCTGCAATTCTGGAAGTTATGAAGCCGTAGCTACCAAGATCTTATTCTTAGAGCTGCATTCTCTACCAGTCCCGCCCCATTGTGTAAAAACGTTATTATTAATATTATTTTGTCTTTTATAATCTTCTCTATCCATTCTTACATCAACTGCATTTTTATCATTTGATCAAACTTTGTGTTTCGTCATTTCATCTGCTCGTCTGGCTTTTCCTCCATGTTTTACCATATCATTTAACATGTGACTTTTTTCTTCAGTTGATATTCTGTGATGCCTCACTCATACTGTCCTTATTTTTATGTATACTTTTCCAATATTAACAAGGTTTTGGTGCCATATTTAAGTCATAACATATTTTTTGAGCACCTACTATGTACCAGGCAAAATCGATGGGGCCCTATTCTTGTTCTAAAGAAGGTAGATATTTTAATAGGACAGACCAAGATGGCATGTGCTAAGTATCCCTACTCTATTATCCCCAATTACAGACAGGGCTCAAATGCTTAATGAACTTATTTAAAGCCATACAGGTCACACTGTGGCCAGGATTTAGTCTCTTAATCCCTTGAAGCAAGTTCTACCATTTCCATGATAGAAGCAGGTGGCTAGATGGGGTTAAACAATATAGCTAAAACCACACACAAGTGGCGGGGCAACAGTTTGGAAGAAAAAGAAAGATCTGTATAAATAACACTCTTTCTGATCTCACGTGGACCTGTTTTCAAGTCTTGTTAGTCATGCTAAGAAGCTGTGGGCAATGGTGACTCAGAGATGAAGTCTGAGCAAGGAGGTGACACACCCAAGTCCAAGTTTTTGATCAGTGAGTTTGTAGGGAGTGGATAAACCAAAGAGGAAGCCACTAAGAGCAGGGAGAACCCCGGGGGGCATCTGCAATTGCCCTTCGAGAGATGATAAGACCAAGAATCGAGGAAGAGAAGTTGTAGAGAAGAGCAGGGATGCGAGCGGCATCCTCATTTTATTTTTAGAATAAAATGGAGAGGAATCATAGGATAATGTGTATTGTCATTTTACTGTTCACGTTTATTTGATTGACATCCTCTCCAAGGGGGACAGTTGCATGCTGTAGAAATAGCATTTGTTGCCTTGGCTCTGCTGTGTGATCCTGAAAAAGTCATTTAGCCTTATGGGCCTCAGTTCCCTCTCTTGTCAAATGGAAAAGTTTGACTAGATAACCTCTAAGGTCCTGTCCGGCTGGAATTCTCTATCTAGCTTTCTACTTAGTATCCAGTTATTCTTAGTTTATTCTTAATAAACTAAGCCACCAGGGGTCCCCACATTACTTATATATCCAGAGCAACAAACTATCTTTGCAAATAAATATTTCTAAAAATTCCCTCCATCTCATTCTAGTAAAATTTCTTATATTTGCTTAGTATGAAATCCAAGGAAGAAAAGCATGTTAAAATCGATATTCATAAAATCTCTACAAAATAGTATAAGAAATTAAAGTTTTAAATTGCCACATAATTCTTCATTTCTTAAAAAAGCCAAATGATCATTTATAATACACTTAATTTGTAGGTCATAAGAGAACATACTGAAACTCCTAAAAAATAAATTAACCAAACATAATACAATGAATTATGATGGGTTTAGTTCTTTTTTGTGTGGGTAATATTTTCCATAAAATGATTTTTAATAACTCTCATATTGGCATGGCATGTCATTCCTGAGGAAAAACATTCCACTGAGAACACAAAATAATTAAAAATCTGGATTTGACACTCATGCCTCCTGAGTCGCAATTCGATAGAAATTCTAATAAAAAGTCACCTCTCCTTGGATAAGACCTTGCCTTCCTTATCACGTTTCCATTTTTTACAAAGCCATTCAAGGCTCTCGGCATGAACATACTCTTTATTTGGGAGGGAAAAGGATGCCATTATCTATTACTGTCCCCTAAGACACATCTCCATATCCCAGTGGCTTCGGGACCCCAAGTTTTCCTTCCCACCTTCATCTTCTCTCATCATACCCGGCAGCCACACATCTTGATTTCGCAGCTCCTTCCTCGGGCCCCGGATCTGCTTCTCAACAACATTTCAGCCATGGAAATGAATAAATGACTCTAATCTCCTCCTGTGACAAGTTCTTCAGCAGAGTTTCCCCTCATTGTTCACAAGTGTTTACTTCCCCACTAACCTAGTCCGACACAGTCTATGAGAACCTGATGGTCACACCCAGGACCTGCTCACCCCTCTTTACCTAGCCTCTCCTGCAATATCTGCCTGCCTATTTCCACGTGGCCTTTGTCACCTAGATCCTCTCCTGTCTGCCACACCATGGCGTCAAGCACAAACCCCCGATCACCTCTCCTGATCCTGCCATCCCACTCCTATTAGAGGCGCTAAAGAAAGGTACAAAACCTTATGGGCCGAGGCCACTACAAATCCATGTGAACTTTCAGAGGCTCCTCAGAGCTGCTTGAAAACTGTGTTATCTTCCCAAAGGTGACTGAACCGCCTCAAAATATAAAACTAGTTTTTCGTTTGTTTCCCGTTTGCTGAAGATCTTTGTTTATTAAGAAAACACATTTTGTTTTCTTAATACAGAGCCTATTTCCTTAATGTCTGTTGATGGGTGAAGATCAAGTTGCTTAATGTACATGGCAGCTCGCGGATGCCTGGCAACACTTTTATGTCCCTTTCTGATCTGCTGCCATCATATTGCACTGTTTCAACACAGTCTACGCTGCTCAGGTCGCAATTTCACGTTCATCTCAATTGCACTTCGCTTTCAACTTGAGAAAGAAGACAGTGAAGGAATTCAGGACACACGACTCCAAAGTATGCCGCTAAGGCATACTGATTATTCTGAGCTGAAGGCACTTGAACAACGGCAAATACAGGGAGAGGCTTCTTCTGAACCCCCTTATATGCCTAAAGACAGATCCTCCAAAAGGAACTCGATTGTCATAAATCCCTTCCTGGGGAGATTCATCGAACAGGGGCACTGACTCTTACCAGAGGATAGGAGACTAGCAGTTGACATCGCACCCAGACGAACTTTACCCCACACTCCCATATCGCTCCTCTATTCTCCTAAGGGCCCGTTTGTCTTTTCTAAAAATCATTTGCTCTCCCCTAAGCGGCCTATATGCTCCCTCCCTTTCCTCTTTTAAGACGGAATGTAAACTCTCAAACAAAAGGATTGACTTTCTGTTCCCTGTGATGTCCTTGTGAATATGAAAAATTAATAAATCTGTATGCCTTTCCCTTGTGAATCTATGTACTGTCAGTTTATTTCACAGACCCAGTTATCGAACCTAGGTGCGGGGAGGGGCCTTTCCTCCCCTGCAATAGCTCGTGTGAACTTCTGTAATGCCCTTTCCCACTCACCTGGGGCTGGTTCACTGCCCTCTCTTCCATGTCCTCTGTTCCCTCACGGGCTGAGGCTACATCATCCTGTCCCAGATAAGGAACAGGCTAACCGACATGTTTCCCACACCAACACCTGTTTGTGCATTTCGTCCCAGAGCCTCTTTCCTCCCCTTGGGCCTTAGACTGCACACTAGATAACGCCCAAATTCCTCGGCCTATTATTAAAGGCCACCTGTAATCCAGAGCCCTCCCTTTATTTGAATTCTTAGTCCCAGCATAACTGGTTTATTCACTGTCTCCTGACCCCATCGAGCATATTCCTTCCTCCTAAATATATGATTATGAAAAAGACTGATGAATCATGATGCTACATATTCAATCTTATCTTTTTCTGAGTACCAGAGAAGATTTTTAACAGGGCTTTCTTAACAAATGTGCAGTTCTAGTTCTTCTTTTAAGTCTTCGAAAAGAGAAAATGCAAAACAAGGAAGGTACTCGTGAATGACATTTGCTGCTTCTTTTCCAAAAGAACAGAAAAATCTAGATGATACGGAAGATAAAAGTTAATGCTTCCTGGACACTTCCCACGTGCCAGCACATAAGTAGCCTTTTAAAATCCTCACGACCCTACAAAATATATGCTGTCTCTCTCTGACCAGTGAGGACACGGGCTTGGAGGGCTTTAACTAATCTGCTTAAGCACAGACGGGCAGGTCAGAGCAAAATGAAATGAAAACCACAGTGAACACTCTTTATAACACTCCAGTTCTCTACTACTACTACCCAGCAATTCCAGAATCCTACCAAGTTCAAGAAAAAGTAAGCTTTGTCAGAACAAGTAAATTTGTGATGTGTGTGTATGTATGCACTGGAGGTTTTCTACAAGGCTCATTTAAGATTCAAAACCACAAATCATTTTAGAGCATTTGGATGTTTATATAAACTACATAAATGTATCTGAACCTTCCCTAATTAATTAGCTCTTTGGAGATTTTGAAAGGGACCTAAATCTACAGGTGTTGATCTTAACACTC
>NW_011888832.1:1641330-1644774 GCF_000151845.1 Pteropus vampyrus
AAACCACAGTGAACACTCTTTATAACACTCCAGTTCTCTACTACTACTACCCAGCAATTCCAGAATCCTACCAAGTTCAAGAAAAAGTAAGCTTTGTCAGAACAAGTAAATTTGTGATGTGTGTGTATGTATGCACTGGAGGTTTTCTACAAGGCTCATTTAAGATTCAAAACCACAAATCATTTTAGAGCATTTGGATGTTTATATAAACTACATAAATGTATCTGAACCTTCCCTAATTAATTAGCTCTTTGGAGATTTTGAAAGGGACCTAAATCTACAGGTGTTGATCTTAACACTCAGTATCAATTACAATCCTTTCCTAAATCAGAACAAAATTTTAGTGGAAAAAAAACAAAAAACAAAAAAAAACCCTTTTCTATCACTTAAGGCAATGAATTGTCTACCATAAAGTATTGTAGGTCTAATGCTAGCCGCTACTAGAAGCTCACCATAAGCTTGTCGAAGGGGTTTTCCTAAAGCAAAATACGTCTGGATGGCTACAGACAAAACATATTGATGTATTTATAATGTAATGGGTAGTTTTAAAGTCAACATGCTTTGAATGCAAACCGAGCTATGGCCTGTGAAGAAGGAAACTGTGAACCAATGTGAACACATGTTCCATCATAATCTAGCTGCTGCCCACATGATGCTACATGGTCTGACTTTGTTGTATCCTCTCTCATGAGATAAACTAGCAGGCTCTTAATTTATGTCATACTTTGGGATGTTTCCTACTAGCCATCCCATTGCCTATGCCCTTAACCATATGCTTATTAAGGCATCCTTGTGAAGCACCTGGCCAATAAAAGGTATCGCTAAAAGACTAAGCATACCTACTGGGCCACATTCTGATTTGAAGGATAATTTCAGAACCATTCTGTAGACACACATGGTATCACTGCTCAAAGATGCCAGAAGACCAATTACACAGGGCATGTAGTTTGGAACTTACTGAATCTTGAGATCAAACAGTCAAGAAAATAATAAGCTTTTCAAATCCAAGTCTCTGTGTCTGGGAAGCAGAGAGGGTGTGGGGAGAGGAGGAAAAGAAATATTTCTCGATACTACATTCTCTAGATTTTAGATATCCAATGATTTTGGTAATTAAAGAGTGTGACGATCATCATTAATGATGGGACACTTGGGAAACTAAAAGGTACAGCAGTCAACATAGTGAGATAACCAGTGACTCATAACGAGTGTCTAAAAGGGCACTCTAGTAATCCACTCCGAGTGCATTTTAAACCATAAAGCTAATGCCATATCCTCGAATAAAACACACTGAATTAGGTTTATCTAATTAATATTCAAAAAGTTCCAAAAATATGTGTCGGAAACAATACCTAAAATTTCCATCAACTTCAAAGATACAGGAAAGAGAGAAAGGTGCTTCTGAACAATCTAGACAACTGAAATTGGTGCAGCTAAATGAGCTGAGACTTCTAACTGAGCCACACGTGGGCCTCCTCTGACATGGTGCAGAAGCTGGTACCTCAGAGGCAGTGCCAGCTCCTGACAGTCTTGAGCCAGGATGTGGATAGACTTAGTGTCCGAAGGGATGCTGTGATACAGTTTTCAGTTAGATCTAAACAGTGGGGGACTAAATATTCAAAAATAATATAGTTGTTAGGAGTCCCCTGGGTGAAAGATGGATTCGCAAACCTAAAATACGGATAATTAAAAAAGAATACCAAATTTGAAATCCACAAGTTCCCACCCTCCTGCCCCATACCACACAATTCTAATGCATCAAATCCCTACTGATTCGGGTATTTTAAACTGTTTGAAAGCCGTTTTTTTTATGAGGTTATTGAACAAAAAATACATTGTTTTCTTTGCCAGAAAATATTATTCAAACAAGTATAAGAATGGGCTAGAAAATATAAATATTGTAATTGAAAAGAAGGAAGATAAGAAGTAAGGGAGGGAGGGAGGGAGGGAGGGAGGGAGGACAGGGAGAGAGAAAGAAAGGGAGAAAAAAGAAGAAAGCCAGCCACGACATGTAAAGGAAACGCGGTAATAGTGGTCAGGGCAAAAAAAAACTGAGGAATTTGCACACCTGTTGTCATGCACTTTGACCACTAACACATGTGCCACACAAAAAGGTGCGATTCCAGGTACATTTCTACATCCATCACTAGATCTTGTTTTAGCTGGAAAGGGGTAAATTTAGAGGAAGGAGCAGCACATCTAGATACTATCTGACCCTCTCTATTCGGAGGTTACCTGCAGGTATCACTAGAACTAACTAAATTCTGAATTCAAGGGGCCATTCCACATCAGTCCTAGAAACTAAGAAAAGTTCCAGAACCAACCTTCGGAGTGTTAACCATTTGGTCAGAATTTTCAGAATGATCTGCTTACTCGCCCACTCCCCACCTGCCATTATAGCTCAAACCAAGAGACGGGAGCTGCTTCCTGGATGTGGCTTCCTCAGGCTCTCCACGTGCAGCAGGATTCCCAAAGCGAGGGCTTGACCTCTGCGCCTCTCCTGGGACCCCAAGCAGCACCTCAGCTTGCACACACCCCACCCTTCAAGGAGTGCAGGGCTCCATCGGCCTCCGCAGCCCCTTCTGTCACAATGTGAAGGTGCATCATTCGACTTGGCAGAGGTCCGCGTTCAATGGGACCAAAAAGGTAAGAACAGATGATTCGAATCTGGCCAGCCAGGCTGGTTACACGTTGGAAGTTCCCAGAAGTTAGAGGGGTTTCCTGATACAATTCGAAGGGCTGGATCTGACAGCCTGGGTTTAGATACACAATCTTCACACAGGGCTTATTTTAAAGACCGCGCGAGTTTAATATCTCACCTGTGCACGTCTGGTCTCTCTAGACAAGAATTTGAAAACGAAAGGAAAGGCCAAATTGCAAGTCTCATGGCTATATTTTGAGTGACTTACCTCAACTTCCACCTTTGTGAAGGGCTGGCAGCAAGTAAGAACAACAAGCTGAAGGCTGAAGAGAAAAAAGAGATGGTCCCCTTCATACGGTAATTACAAGTATCATCTAATACTACTCAACAATCCTTTCCTGACACACACACCCCATGTCACGCTTCATACGTGTTTTCTGTTTATAAATGCCACACGGCAGCTACAACACTTCTCGGGCTTAGACAACTGTTCTTGACATTCAGAAGTTCTGTCACCACATGCAATACCATATTTATATCTGTGAGTCAGAGCCACAGCTCAGGAGACAAAACCTCAAATTTGAAGTCTCCTCAATGAGTCATAGGCCTAAACTCTTCGTGAAATGATCCGAGGCCACATTTGAAAGCGCATAGATGTGTTTATAGGGAAGCTCCTAAGTAGAACATATCATACTAAACGCTTTTCAGATATTTAAAAAACGAAATCAGTGGGCCTTTCTTAAAAGTAGAAACTTTATCATAATTGTCTCGGTTCCTAGTAAATGCTTTTATTACGTGGAAATTTT
>NW_011888832.1:1644824-1656140 GCF_000151845.1 Pteropus vampyrus
CAGGCTGGTTACACGTTGGAAGTTCCCAGAAGTTAGAGGGGTTTCCTGATACAATTCGAAGGGCTGGATCTGACAGCCTGGGTTTAGATACACAATCTTCACACAGGGCTTATTTTAAAGACCGCGCGAGTTTAATATCTCACCTGTGCACGTCTGGTCTCTCTAGACAAGAATTTGAAAACGAAAGGAAAGGCCAAATTGCAAGTCTCATGGCTATATTTCGAGTGACTTACCTCAACTTCCACCTTTGTGAAGGGCTGGCAGCAAGTAAGAACAACAAGCTGAAGGCTGAAGAGAAAAAAGAGATGGTCCCCTTCATACGGTAATTACAAGTATCATCTAATACTACTCAACAATCCTTTCCTGACACACACACCCCATGTCACGCTTCATACGTGTTTTCTGTTTATAAATGCCACACGGCAGCTACAACACTTCTCGGGCTTAGACAACTGTTCTTGACATTCAGAAGTTCTGTCACCACATGCAATACCATATTTATATCTGTGAGTCAGAGCCACAGCTCAGGAGACAAAACCTCAAATTTGAAGTCTCCTCAATGAGTCATAGGCCTAAACTCCTCGTGAAATGATCCGAGGCCACATTTGAAAGCGCATAGATGTGTTTATAGGGAAGCTCCTAAGTAGAACATATCATACTAAATGCTTTTCAGATATTTAAAAAACGAAATCAGTGGGCCTTTCTTAAAAGTAGAAACTTTATCATAATTGTCTCGGTTCCTAGTAAATGCTTTTATTACGTGGAAATTTTCTGAAGATTCTCAAATTTCATTGTGAAGCTAGACAAAGGCTTTCTTTTAAAGTGGTTATAACCAACCTTCTCGAAGACAATTTTTGAAATAGTTGCTCCAACTTGCAGCTTTCTAGTATATATTTAGCCTTTCCGGATAAGATTTCTGTGGGATTTATTTAGCCTCATTTAGACAGATGACCCAGAAATCTGGCAGAGTGGATTCAACCACATGTTTATGAAAACAACCAACCTTTTTTTGCTATTAAGAAATTAAAATAGAATTTATCTGTAAAAATTACTTGGAGAGACTTATTTAAGACAAAAAAAAAAAAAGCTTAGGAACTTAAACAAGGAATTTAGTTAAAGAAGGAAGTCAGGAAATAGATTTACCAATTCCATAATTAATTATAAGTTGTTAATATAAGTATCAGTCCTTAGCCCTTCTATCTGAAGGGGAAAAGCTCTTTTCTTATCCACTCCAAGCAAACAAAGTCAAACCATAAAAGAAATTATTCTTTAATGATTTAAATGGAGCTTTGGAATTCAGTGACTTGAATAGCTAATTCTATTCTGAACATTCTGAATGCTGTAAAAAATAAATAAATACAACGACTCCCAAGACCTCGTTAAATCAGTGTCGTCCAGACTACATACAAACCAAATAACACTTCTGAGACTGACACAAAACAGCCTTTCCGTAGCTTCCCCTTCTCTGAGTTTATTCCCTAGGTGTATCGCTCCTGTCTCTGAGGATATCTGCTTTGGTGTAGGGATTTCTTCCTTAGAATCCATCTAGAGTAGCCCTTGGAGCAAGAGCAGTTGAGACAACTGATTTAGAACAGACACAGTGCCGAACGTATCACGACACAGATCGGAAGATACAGGTGGAACCGCGAGTTCCCACAGGTAAGTGTGATGTGGCATCTGGAAAAAGCGAAGAGACACCTTCTGAAGATTCTGTGTTTATAAGTCCTAAGAAATCTTTAACTCTGAAAATATCTTTTTCCTCCCTTTCTTTTCTGAACTCTCTATGTCCTTTTTCTCTTTGTCACACACACACTCCCAGGTTAGAAGGCTAGATTGACTAAAGCCCTCTATTTTCTAACCCTGATCCCACCCTTCTAGAAAAGCTTTCTCTTATTTGACCTTCATATCTATGTGGGTTTCTGCAAAAAAAAAAAAAAAAAAAAAAAAAAAGATCCTATTTACTGAACAGTGAAGCCAAAGTCACAATCTCTTTAAGGAACTTAACTTGTAAAGGCCCCAAGGATGACAAACATTAGGAAATATAAATACATGTTTCACCCAATTTTTAGGCATTTCTTTTTCTAAAATGCTCTTATACTACTTGTTTCTCCTAATTTTCCCTTGTATAAAAGCTGCAAACCAGTCATTCAAAACCAGGAAAGCCATGAAACATGGGTTCTAGCCAAATGAATAAATTAATTTCCTGAAGCGTTAAAGATAACATGTCTAGACAGCCTTTACAATTTATTTTTGGTGTCATTCATTTACTTAACTTCAACTCCCAAGGACTGAAGCGTAAGAGGAACATAAAGGTCTCACAAGTTAATAAACATTAACAGATGTAACTGGCCCATGAGTTACCTATTCTGATTTAAATTTATTATTTCAAAGCAATTCATACATACGAAATGGAGAAAATAAGTATGCGGGGGGGAAAAAATCTGACTTTCAGAAGTTGTTTGGAGTGTCTAAAAGGTATCTAAGGAAGCTCAGTGTACCTGAGGCAAATGATGATTTTCTTTGAAATATTTCCAAGTAGTTGTCACCTATCTATCAACAATGTTATCTGAATTCTGTGTGTAACAGTATCAAAAGGCATTACTGGGAAAACCCCTGGCAAAGTCCTCAGTCCAGGTGTTTCACAGGATTCTCGCCAGAATGTCACAGGCTGCTGCAGAGGAAGTAAGAGTCTCCACGTTCTGCTGTATTTAAAGGCTTATTTCAGTTCCGACTATTTAATAGTGAAACTGTAATCTTCTCTCTTAAGGATTTTCAGAAACTGCTGAGCCTTCTGTTTTTAACATTCCAGAATGGAACTGAAATCTTGGTTAGCTATTTTTCTCAACTCAAATCAAATGCATCATGACTATTTCGGGCCATATGACCTAATCTCTCTGGACTGCTTAAACCACTATAATGAAACAACGATGAAGACGCTAGACAATGCTAAATCTGCAATGAAAATGAAACGACAAAATTAAAGCTAAGTGCTATGCCAACTAGGTCACTCAGATGTTTCTTAAGAATCGGTAGGTAAATACTTAAGATCCATTAGAACATGACAGAAAACTAGAATTTTGCATGCGGGAGACACAGGCTTAATAGACAAGATAGTTACGCTCTCTACAGAGACTTACCAGTTACGAGATTTAAGGATCTGATTAGAAATCTTTACTTTTACCAAAAAAAATTAAAAATTGCTGTTTTAAAAATTACTGTTTTTTTCTTTGCTGGAGTAAAATTTATATAAATAATAGATATTGACTTACAATGTATATCCTTGCCATGTCCAAGTCACGGTATCCTACAATAACAAAAGTATTCAAACTTAGTTTGGAGAAAAAAATACCACATAAAACAAAAACCCATGTATTTCCTTTCTGAACGAAAAGCAATGCATTGAAAAGTAAAACAAGCATATCATTGCTACACATTAGTGAACTGATCTATGCATTCTTGGATTATTTATCTTCATGGCAAAGATCTGTCTCCTATACATAAACATCTAGCTTTTTATGGAATTAAGTTGCTCCGAATTGTGCATGCTTACCTATTTTTCTCATAATATGAACAATATTATGGATAATTTGCTTAGAAAACTAGCATATGTTAGTCTCCCTCCCACAAAAAAAATAGAGTTATGTGGGAGAAAAGATTAAAGTAATAGTGAAAGAATCTGAATAGATGACAAATGCAAACCCACAGGCAGAAGTACAATAAGTAGAAATTTGACAGATCTTGATTTTTTTAATTATGGATGTCCACAGCTGAGGAACGAGCCACTGACTAGAAAGCTGATCAAGAACTCTTAATATGAAATAACATAATTAATAACTACACCTTGCCTTTTTATGTAAATTTTATGTAAATTTCCTCTCAGAACCAAAACATCTTCCAAAAATCTGGCTGTAGGGAAATGGTGACACACTCAACACCCAGAAGACAAGGGTGTACCTAGCTGGAGCACAGGAGACTGCCTCCTGGGGCCTTCCATAGGATGTCAGGTTCTTTGCAGTTACTTTCTTATTTAAGCTATTTGCCAAGAGTCCCTCTGATGAGGCAGTAATGAAACATCGAGCCTCTCGCAAATGTAACCTACAACTTCGATCCTTCTACACCAGTAATGGCCACTGAATCAGGAAAAGTTTTCTCCTAGGCTTAATAAAAATCACAAATGTATTCAAGTTTTCTCATGAGACCCTGAATCTGAGACTTAGTCATACTATTGTAGTGACAATAGAGTGAACACTAAGGAAATGTCCTCCTCTAGCTTAGTAGCAAAAACAGTATGTAAAATCTTGGCACTAACGGATATGTGCCTATCTCGCCAACTTTTAAAACCTGAATGTGGTAGGGAGAATGAGTCTCCCCATCTGCTTCCACTATTTGGCGGCTAGTCATCACTTTTGTGGAACATGAAGAGGGGCCTTAGAGGATGAGTGCCGTTCGGAATGTTTCGAAGTCTCCTCAGAGTGGAATCCAATGCTTACCAGCTTGTTGGGGTACCTGAGGAGAACTGGCTGCACGGGAACTCCTGGGATGAAGGCTCCTGTAACCACAGCGAGATTTTATAACATGTTCATTGTCTGAAGACAAGTTTGACGAGTAAAGAAAAAAACCTGATAATAAATGCTACGCATATACTGAACGTTTAAGAGCACACGTAAACTATCTGCTAACTGATGATAAATCCCTAACACTGACCAAAATGAGAGAGTTTTAAAATTCAGAAGTACATAAGCAAAATATTAAATGTCGTAGCTAAGTCGATTCAAATATTTATTTATTTACATCTCCCCTTATTTCCTTTTTCCAAATACCTATAATTTACCAGGATTTTAAAAAAATTAATAACGAAAACCAAGACAAACTGAAAATAAGGGAAAGGAAAATCTAGATAAAACCAAATGCTTGAAGCAAGAACTTCCACATTTGCCAGAAGTGAGTTCCAACTTCGGCTCTGAGCATTCCAGCAGCCAATGCAAAAATCATTTAAAAGTACTACCAATTACTATGAAATTACATATTACTATGAAATTCATAACTTGATATATATTAAAAAAAAAAGAGTGAATCTTAGAAGGCATTTGAAGGTATTACAATGATAATTGAAATAGGTTTTCTACATGATGACGCGGGACCCCAGATGTCTGTGACAGCATCCTTGGAGGAGAATAAAAAGCTGCCAGTGATTCTGCTCACACACACACACACACACACACACACACACACACACACACACGCGCACACACACACGTTCCCTCCCTCCCTCCTTCTCTCTCTCTCTCTCTCTCTCTCTCTCTCTCCAAGGAAGAAGGGGTTATGACACCAAAATAGAAAGTAAAGAAGTAAGTTCTGTGGATTCATAACATTAAGATTTTATCAGAAAAAGAAGAAATGCTCAGAGCGGACTGAGTTATTTTATGTATTATTATCAAATCATTGAGAAATGTTCATACTACTTTGTTACAATATAATTTAATTTATCTCACCTGGTTTAAAAGTAATCAAACAGGAGCGATTAGTACAAGTACCTTCTGGGAAAACTAGTATCTTGGGAGAAAAGGAACAGATTTAATATTTCAATCTAATTAATAGATTACCTCATGATTTGCCTTCTTACTACTTCACAAATAGCCGCCAATTCTTATAAAACGAAGATGAAATAAAAGGCTAAGCCCTGATTCGAAGGAAAGCTAGAATCAGATTATAAGTATTTGGTTTTCCTCTAAAAGAAGTATAGTCTGACCATTAAGATAATTAGAAAAAGGAGTAAAGCTTCGAATACAGTATACACTTAGCAAATGTTTCTTAGTGATGACACTTGTGATCCGAATAGTCTTGAAAGAAGATGCAGACCTAAGTCACATTCAAAGTGTGCACTTGAAAACTAAAGTCTTCCTTCCCCTGCTCTACTTCCTCAACCAAGTCATTTCCCACGTCTTTGTTTCAGTTCTCACATTCGATGGTACTCACTCCCACAGCGTACAGTTTAGGTCATGTACTGAAGAAAAAGGAAGAACTGCTCACAGCATGCTTTACGCTTACTTGAATTTAGTTGACATATGAAACAATCTGACATCTTTTCTTGAGAAAGTGTTTTTGGCTTTTAACGTACTCCCTTTTCCACGTGAAAGATATTCAGTACAGTTAGTTTCCCATTAGCAGAATAAAACAGCAGCTTGATTTTCTGAAGCGTTTAGAATTTGGTGATGAATAAATTGCTAAGTACGTAAAACAAACAAACAAAATGTCTGCCCTCCCAGTAGTTAGTAATGTGTAATTTATATTAGTGAGAGGAAACGTCATTAGGCCAAACTGCCACCATAACGAGTCATTTGTAAAATAAAACTTATGAATAGTTGCAATTCCATCATCCTCTAATTTAAAAAAATCGGTTTCCTATGACAATGGGATACAATATCAAATAGGATGCATTCAGTGGAAATTCTATAACTACACTATTAACAATGAATCATAAAGCATCACAGCTGGAAAGGGCATTAAAAGTCATCTAGCATTGCCAATGCGTGAATTATTTCTACAATATCCCCCCCAAGTGGTTGCTTAGCCGATGCCTCGAAATTCCAGAAGAGGAGAAGAGGATTCCAAGTCAATCATTCTACCTCTGGACCGAAAAGAAAGTTCCTTGAGATGAGCAACATGAGCTAAAACCTACCTAAGTATTAACTCCCACCTACCAGTCCCAGATACATTGCTCAAAACCCAAGAGAAAAATCAAACCCTTATTTCAAATGCCATTTCTTCCCAGGCACTTGTTCAACTATTCCTCATGTGCTTTGGTTTCTAAACCCTCCGGTTGGTCACACTCTCTGGGTGCTCTAACGTCGACACATCATCTTGAGTGACCAGGTCACTGCAGGACCATCAGTTCTGCTAGTGACCACTTGCTCTCACCTGGGCAAAGGTAGAAGACTACTTCTGCATATCACCCATGAAGCCTTCCTCATCCCATAGAGGTTGGCCTTCCCTTCCCTTCAAAGGCATTCCTTCCAGGGGAAGGGGCTGGTGAGACGGTGAAGTTGGAAAAGCTTCTACAGCAGATTCTGATATGCCCCCCTGAACTGATAAGCACTAATTTAAATGTACTTCAGATCAGATCAAAGATCTTAATTATGTTTTCAGTAAGCCCACCATATTGTTGAGCATGACTGAGAGTTAGCATCTCATCTTTTCAAAGGGAAATAAATTCAGAAGTAGAGAATTACTTTTTAAAACACAAAGTGAAAATTGTTTCAGAGTTTGGTGAATAAAAAAGCGTACTACATTTAGTTCCATGGAATATCTCACGGGGAAGAGGACTTCTCATGCTCACTGGTGTCTTCTGCTCCTACTCTGTGGGACACATCTAGCAGAGGTGTCCCCAAGATACTGCTCTCCGTGGAGCCAAATGAATATGTTTACAAACGTACAATAAATGAATTCTCAGTATATTTAAGTCAACATCTACTGCGTTTTACCTGGGGCCATTCTCCTCCCGACGTTGCTCGTCTTACTATTTCATTTATTGTGTTCTTTCGAGAATCTGGATCTACACGAGACACCAACACTGGTTGCACAGCCCTTAACAGTCCTTTAAGACAAAGGAAAACTCATGACCAAGTCACCTTTTTTGGCTAAAGCTACCAAAGTAATACCGGATAAATCACAAAACAACTTTTACAGAAAATTGAAATGATAGCAAATGAAAAGAACAACTTAAAAAATTAAAAAAAAAAAATTTCTTGGATGTTTATAACTAAAAATATTTTATTGATTTAACAGAAGTTAGCAGTAGGGATATGAAAAGCAGCAAATGTAATTTTCTCCCTAAAGGTCTTCTTCCTCAATAGGTTAACTTGTTTTATTTTAGGGATAGCCTGAAAACTGATTATGTAAATTCATAGTTCACAGGAGCAGAAAGCAATTAGTATTCATTTTACTGAACTTTTCAGCACAGCAGTCTTCTAAATACATAACATCCTAGCACATGCAAAATAAACCTCGATTTACCAAAAATCTATTGCTACACACGTTTTCAGGAAAAACACCGTATTATACAAAGCAGGGAGTTCCATTTAAAAAAGAGAGAATGTCTTTCTTAGCCGAATGACCAAGCTGTAAGAACTACGATCATTCCTCCAGAGCACCAGGGCAACATCAGTCGACTTTCACACCCAGTCTCTCATCACCTCGTGCTTACAGTGACCTTGGGACGACTGGGAGCAGTTACTTGGAGACGCACACCCCAGAGAGAGAGGGCCAAGCATCTGGTGGGAAAAACATTTCACTTGCTTCATTATTTTTTATGGCAGGAAGCACTTATTGTCCCACATCATAATTTTCAGAGTTACACGTGGGTCTCTCATGGAGGTTTGGAGGCAATAATAAAGAAAATAGAATTAGGAAAAAAAGCTTAGTGTGTTTATCAGCCTGAAGAGAAATTCATGAAATCGGATGTAACCATTGTTTTCACAAATTCTTCAGTTAAATTCTCTCTCAAAAAAATAAAAAATAAAAAATCAAGCATGGAAAAACTGGTCTTTTAAATATAAGAACAGAAAGGGATGATGGTAGAGTGATAAAGATAAAATTTTAAAAGAATGGTAAGGGTACCTATAGGGAAGTATCTAATCTTTTTTCATAAACTCATTCTTTTGATATACTATCTCATTAAAAGAAATGTGTTTAAAATACTTTATCATGTTAAAGTTGCTTAAAAATCTACCAGTAAACTATACATGATTTTTAAAATTTAAGTCATGAACATAAAAGTATTTCCTCTATGTTATCTTACAAGTACTTACTGCCAATCAGAGGGACCTGCACATTCTCAAGTCGAGACACTATAGAAGGTAATCCGGTTACGACACAGGCAATTCCATCGAAGAATGTTGAATGAGGAGCGACAACAAAAATCGGTGCTTCCACAGGACTTGCGATCCTTCCTTTCACAGTAACTATAAACCCCATCGAAAGGAACATGGCGTGACCCAGAAACTTCAAAATTCGTTGAGTAATTGTCCTTTGAAAATACATACATATATATAAAAAGACAGAATTAGCTCTGCTCATTGCAGCTAACAGCAGGACTTTACATTAAAATACAATACGAAAACCAAAACATGTCAGAACACTTCGTTTTAAAATACGAAGAACAGCGAACACGCCCATGGAGCTCTTTCTGCCAGGCGCTGTTTGAAACACTTTACATGTATTAGTTTCTTTAATTCTCAGCCCAATTTTATGAAATAGTTATTATCTATTATTATTCCCATTTTACAGATGTGAAAACTGAGGCACAGAGAAGTAATTTTCCCAAGGGCATACGGCTAATAAATGGCTCCATTCTTCTGTGACTAAAAAGTGAGAAAAATGAATTTTCAACATACATCCTCCCTGAGAAATTCAAATCAGTACTGCCCTTTGAAGTAATACCTTGGGAATCTACATTTGTGTAATAGACACGCTGCTATTTCCCCAAACACTTTTAGAACTCTCGTGCTGAAACTGTCTTCAGAGTTATTTTAGGGATAATTTTTTTAAATTAAGCCTTATTCCCTATATGATTACAACTCTTAGACGGTCAAAAATCATAAGAAAATTCACCATCATTAAGGACAGAGATGCACTTAAACAATTCCGGAAATCTAATTGCTTACTTTTAAAAAAGAATTTGTCATTAAAGATTAATTAATTCATCAAACTGTGCCAGGAACTGTGCCGGACATACACAACAAGTAAGATCGAGTCTCATTAAAGATTAAGCTCAGTATGTTGATAAGCTCAATCGAGTAGGGAAATAGAAACATACTCCTAGAAATGCAAACACACGATGGACATCTCAGTATGTGAATATGCATATAGCTTTTCACAAAAATAAAATACTATACCTATCTCTCGGATGACAGCTAATGTGAGCTTTAAAAAAATGGGCTTCCCATCTAATTCTAATAATACAGTGAGCAGCTGCTATGAAGCAACTAGCTATTGAGGAAGTTGCTCTTTTATTACACAGTAAGAGATGAGCACACAAAGCCAAAGTACTTTTCCAGAGGGCACAGAGAAGTGAGTGACTGCATCTCTCTTCCTGCCCCTTAGTTAAGAGCTGAGATCTCTACTGAGGTAGGGATAAAAAGCAATCCCTTTCATGAAGCTTCCACACCTCCTATTTCTGATTTATGGTGATGCAGCTTCTGACAACTACATTCCAAAGTCCTCCATACTCAAAGTCATTAAACATCTCTGTTTAAATGTTTTAAAAATGGCTCAAAGTCTAGTGCTGCACACAGTTGACAAAAGTAGAACTTTCTTTTCCAACATTTATTATATCTGTTTTCTGGATTTTTAGACTATTCCTTCCATCCCCATAGGTTTACATAGGTCATTAAATTAGAAATCAAGGAAATCATTTAAAGGAATGAGTGATGAAAAATACCTCTTATACTATCTTTTTAATGACACACAACTTCGAGTTATAAAACAAAGGAGTGCGATTCGCAAGGGTTGAGGTGATATTATTTTTCTAGGGCCGTCGCCAGCTTTGGGTTTAGTTCCACTTCAAACCAGCCTTGTGTTTAATGTTGACATTTGTTCACATGAATTAAACTGCAAATAGCATATTTTTAAAAAGTTTCTAGAACGGTGTTTCTCAAATTTTTGGAGGACATATTCTCCTTTGAGATTTTGATGAGAGGAATAGATCCTTGCACACAAAAAAGAAAAAGAAAAAGAAAAAAAAAATATGCGCAATTTCAGAGAGATTGACAGTGCCCTGGAACCCAGCAATGGATTTCTATGAAACCCAAGGAATCCACGTGGAAGGCCTTCGCTTCAGGGCATGCTTACCGCAACAAGCTGGTTCCACCCAGCAGGAAGTAACTTTTACCTGTGACTTTGTTCATTCACGGTCAGTCTATTCTCTAATACCATGCCGACTCCATAATGCTTGAGAAGCAGTTCCAGCCGGCCTTGGTGCAATGTTTAAAAAAGCTAGGCTATATTGATTAACAATTAAATTGTTGTGAATAATAATCACTAAAGTAATGAATAAACATACTATCATTGAACCACTTAATTATACCACTGCATAAAGTATGTAATTATTATAAGGGGACAAAAGCAATGTGAAAACTGAGGGAGAGCAAAAGGAAGCCAGGTATTTTTCAGCCACGATGGTTGTGGGCAGAGATTTCTACATATGACAAATGAAGAACAGTTTTATCTGAGAAGCAAAAATGAATGATAAAATTGAGTAGGAAGCCGTTAAATAAAACTATTAATCACTGACTAAACAATGACAAACTCTCCTTTATA
>NW_011888832.1:1657195-1683472 GCF_000151845.1 Pteropus vampyrus
CTACTTCCTTCTATGAGAGTTTGAGCATCATCAACTAATTTACAAGAAATGCCAAAAATGTTCTAGTTATCTATCTCTCAAATTATTTGTATGCGCATGTGTGTGTGCCTGAAATAAAAATTACATGCAAGGAAATATGCAGATCTTAGGTGTATAATTCAATGAGTTTTAAAAAACCACCACTCCAATCAAGATACAGAGCACATCTGCCACCTAGAAAGTCACCTAGTGCATCTCTCTACCCTGTTAGGTAACCAACGTTGGATATCTATCACCATAGATTAGTTTTGATGAGAACGTCACATAAATGGAATCATACATTATGTGTATGTGAGTGTGTGTGTCTAGCTTCTCCCACTTGAAATTTTTGAAATTCAACTCTGTTGTTTTGTTGTTTTGTATATCAGTAATTCATTCTTTTTGATTGAAGAGTATTACTCCATTGTATGACTTCATGACAATATGTTTATCTATTCTCCTGCTGATGAACATTTGAGTTGTTTCTATGGTGAGGTATTATGAATAAAGCCAGTACAAACATTCCTATGCAAGCCTTTTGTGAATATGTTTTCATTTCTCTTAGGTAAATATCTAGGAGTGGAGTTGCTGGGTCACAGGTGTAGTTTATAAGAAACTGCCAGACGGTTTTCCAAAATGGCTGTATTATTTTAAAGTGTCCCTGGCAACGTATGAGAATTTCAGTCACTGGACATTCTTGCCAACATTTGGTATTGGTGGTCTTTTTAAAATATCAACTTTATTAATTCACATAAAATAAAATGAACCTATTTTAAGTGTATAGATTATGAGGTTTTCAGATGTATACCACCATGCAAATGTCACCACAATTAAGATATAGAACATTTCTATCACCTTAAAAGTTCCCTTGTGCCTCTATTAAGTCCGTACACCCTCCTCAGCCCTTGTCATCCACTGACAGACTTTCTTTCACTACAGTTTTGCCTGTTCTAGATTATTATATAAATGAAATCCCACGATATGTACTCTTATATGTCTGGCTTCTTTCACCTCATATTTTTGAGATTCAACCATGCTGTCATATGCATCAGTCGTACAGTCTTTTTAATTGTAGAGTATTATTGCATTGTATAAATATATTACAATTCATTTATCCATTCGACTGTTCATGGACACTTGGCCTATTATGTTTTTAGCTGTTATGACTATAGCTCCTATGAACATTAATATTCGAGTCTCTGTGTGAACATATATTTTCATTTCATTGGGAGTGAAATTGTTGGGTCAGGGTAGGCTTCAGTTTATCAAGAAAGTGCCAAACTCTTTTCCAAAGTGGTTGTACCATTTTACATCCCCGCTAATAATGTGCAAAAGTTCCTGTTGCTCCACATCCTCACCACCATCTGGCGCTGTCAGTCTCTGCAGCCATTCAAGTGGGTATCTCATTGTGGTTTTAATTCATGCTTCCTTGATGAGCAATGGTGCTGAGCACATTTTCTGGGTGTCTGTTGGTCATTCTTTTAACTTCTTATTTTAAGTGTCTGTTCAAGTTTTTGGCCCACTTTTATTAGGTTGTTAGTCTTTTTCATATCAATTTGTAGTTCTTTATATGTTCTGTATAAAAGCCCTTTGTCAATATATGTATTGAAAATAATGTATCCCATCCCATGGCTTGCCTTTTCAATTTCTTAATGGAACCTTTTGATGAGAAGAATTTTAATTCTGATGAAGACTAATTTATCCATTTTTATTTTTAGTTCTTTTCTGTGTTCTTTCTAATAAATCTTTACCTACCTCAAAGTCATGAAGATATTTTATATTTTCTTCTCCCAGAAGCTGTATATTTTGGCTTTTATGTTTCAGTCTATATTCCATCTTAAATTACTTTCTGTGTGGTGTGCAGTAGGGATCAGGGTTCATTTTCATCTATAGATTTATCTAGTTCTCCCAACAGTATTTGTTGAAAAGACCTGACACTCCCCAATAAATTTTCTTGGCAACTCTGCCAAAAATCAATTGAACATATATCTGTGAGCTCTCTGTTCTGTCCCATTGATCTAGTCATCTCTCCTTCTGTCAATACCTCACTCATCTTAATTGCTATATCTTTGTAGTAAGTCTTAAAATCAGGTAGTGTGTGTCCTCCAACATTTTTTTCATCAAACTTTTTTGGGGGGCTAATCTAGATCCTTTGCATTTCCACATAAATATCAGAATTAATTTGTCAGTTTCCACACCAACAAAAAAGCCCACTGGAATTTTTATTGCAATAGATAGGTTCCCTTTCTTAGACTAAGGGAGTACCCTTTTATTCCTATATTACTGAGAATTTTTTTAAACGTCTATAGATGTCAAATTTTGTCAAATGAGTTAAGAAAATTTCTGCATCTACGGAAATGACAATATGCTTCTTATCATATGTTTTGCTAATGAATTACATTAAAATATAATTTTCTGTATGTTGAACCAACCTTGCATTCCTGGAATAAACCAAATTTGAAAGGATATATTATCCTTTCCACATACTCCTGTATTTGTTAAAGGTTCTTATATCTGTGATCATGAGGGAAATTGGCCTATAATTTTTCTTACGACACCTTTTTCAGACTTTGAAAGAATGCTAACCACACGTTTTTATATATTGTGTCTCCATTTTCATTCATCTCAAAGCATTTACTAGTTTTTCCTGATTTCTTCTTTGAAAACTGATTGTTTAGGAATGTGTAATTTCCACACATTTGTGAATTTCCCAGACTTCTTTGTTATTTCCCTGATTTCTAAATTTCAATCCATTTTGTCTGGAGAACAATGTATTATTGAAATCCTTTTACATTTATTGAGACTTATTTTACAGCCTAATATAATCATCTATCTTGAAGAATGTTCCATAGGCGCTTGAGAAGAATGTGTTTTCTGTTGCCGTTGGGTAGAGTGTTTTATACATACTTGCTGGGTATACATGGTTATAGTGTGTTCATCTTCTATTTCCCTGTTGATATTCTCTTTCACTGTTCTACCACAACTGAAAGTGAGGAATTCCAATATCTCACTACTACTGTTGAGTTTTCTATTTTTTTCCTTCGATCTTTCAGTTTTGCTTTGTGTATTTGGGGCTCTGTTGTTAGGTGCATATAAGATTATAACTATCATAACTTCTTGATTAATCAATCCTTTTGTCATAAAATGTCCTCCTTTATCTCTAGTTTTCTGTGGTAAGTTCTATTTTATCTAATATTAATAGAGCCCATTTAGTCCTTCTTAGTCACTGTTTTCATGGTGTATCTTTTCCATCCTTTTACTTTCAATCCATTTGGGTCTTTAAATGCAAAGCATGTCTTTTTTAGACAGCATATAGTTCCAAGCTGTTTCTTTTAAGCTTTTTGGTTAGCTTATTATTTTCTCCAATTATTATTCACTGCCTCAGGCAGCTGTGCTGTTAAGCAATTGCCTCTGATTATTTTTTCACGAACAGCCCCAGGGAAAAGACTACAGTGAGTGGGTAAGCCCCAAGGCAGGTCAAATAAAGACAGCCTTGCAAATGATCGAGAAATAATTTTGACTGTGAGAAAAGACCACGGCATATACCCTGAAGCTAGAGTTGGAATGATGTTATATCATATTCATATAAGATTTACTTACATTCACAGTGAGTGACTAATATGTATTTTAATTGAGTTAAGTTGTCAAATATTGGGCACCTTTTTTTCTGTGCCACTTCCAGATTTGCAATAAATAACAGTACTCAACAGTAAACCAATGCTGAGTAACTCTTTGACAAATTAGGAGGATTCCTCATCACATGTCCATTTGGTAATATGTCCTCTCTATAGAGAAGCATTCTCTTAACATTCTGACGGAGTTATCTTCTTCTCTGGATTGTCTTCATAGCACTCGCTATAACATAAAATTATATATTTTTATAGTTGTTTAATTTTTTTTTCATTGAAATATAAGCTTTAGATAGACAGGGTCCTTATTTCTCTTGTTCACTGCTTTATCTCCAGAGATTAGCATTGTGCCTGGCACACAGTAGGCATTCAACTAATATTTCTGATATAGTAAACGACCCCACAATTACTACCAAACACTCATTTCGATTCCATATTCTATCGGGGAAATGAAGGCTACTTTTTTTTCTATGCCACTAAGTAGCAGACCCTTAAATAGTCAAAAAGAAAAGGGGAAGGGCAAAGCTAAGCCCTATGCGATGCAACCCTTAAGCAAGATAACAGTCCCTGAGTGAGATACTGATATCATTCAAGATTAAATTTAACTTTAAATTAAATTTAGTGTTATCGTACTAGGTCATACTTAAATAAAAGTATATCCATATTTTAAACTGGATAATATTGCCAACATTGTTTTTCAATCATGTTTATGTAAATTTCCCTTTATCCAGACCATTCAAGCCATTGAAATCTATTTTGTATCTCTGGTCTATATGAATTTTTAATTTAAAAAAATACCCAGATTATATTCAATTCTATTCAGCTTTAAGTATAATATGTAATTTGTTGACAGCGAATAGCATAACTTTCAATAGTAAGATCAGCAAACATTACCAGACTCACAAATTATCTCACTTAATTTTAACCTTCCTTTGATGCATTATTATTTCAGTTTAACAAGTAAGAAAAGTGAAGTTCAGAGCAGTTAAGTCACTTGGCCAAAGTCACACAACTAATAAATGGCAGGGCCTGAGATGTATTCGAAAACTAGTGACTAACACTACAGCTCTTGTAGAGTTATTTGGAAGAACTCCCTAAACAGTAACAGGAAAACAAAAACACTTAATAATTTACTCTAGGTGTAGTATATTTATAATATGCCACTTTCATCATCTTTCCAAAATATGAAGCGAAACAGACATACTTTCATTTAAGTATGACTGATTTGACCAAATCAACCTAAAATTATTCTTGAATGATAGTCAACGTACTTAGAAACATTTCAAAAGTTTTAAGATACGAAAGAGACATTGACCCATTTAACGACGTGAAGATCTACGTTTTAAACGTTTAGTTTCTTTACAAAGAGGTATTACCACATTATCTTCCTCTTCCTCTCTCAAGCCCTTCTTCAACCGGACACCCACCTATCAGAACTCGAACCACCACCCCATGAGGCTTAGCCCAGCACGCAACCTGCCTCCACTGTAGAAGACAAAGGTCTCTGCGTGCAGGTGGGCTGTGAAAAATTACACTACTTCGAATCCAAAGTCAAGAAATTTGTGACACATAGGACCAAAGTGGCTTGCATAGTCTATCTTGTTCCTAGATCACGAACTTCACCAAACAGGAAGTCCAGAGAGTGAGTGTAACTGTTAATGGTAAAAGCAGCACTTTACTAGAAAAAGGAAAGGAAACTTCTTTTTTGTATGTAGTCATTTTAATTTATTTTTTTACGCCTACAGTGCCTGGTCTTCCTAGGTGGTCTCCCATCCAAGTACTCGCCAGGCGCGACCCTGCTTAGCTTCCGAGATCAGATGGGATCGGGCACGTTCAGGATGTCATGGCCATAGACTGTATCTAGTCATTTTTAACAGTGGAAGAAAATCTGGGCTACTTCTCATCCTTGAATCTGGGAGAAGTGTTTAGGTGAAGGCTGATTCAGAACCCCAAACTCTTAAACACCCTAAGCTTTTCCTAGATTCTGATTTCCTGCCTTTGATGCTCTTGCTCAGCTAGATCATCTCAGACTTACCTGTTGTTCCAGTTCCAGATCTAGGCCTTCTCCCTCACTTTCCCCATCCTAGACTGACTCCTCAACTTTCCTAAGGCAAAAAAAAAAAAAATTCCCTGTGGTAGGCTGGCCTCTCTCCACATGCTCGCAAACTCAAATCGAAGTTCTCAGATTCATTCCCCTTTCTCAACTCAGAATGTTTCCTCAGCCACCGGCCTGCTCGGCCGCCTCCTGTTGAGGACCATCCTCACACCACCCTCCCTGTGCCCTCGATCCTCACACCCACGTCTAGGCCCTCTGCAGACTCATGGCCCCTGCGTGAGCCCTCCTCTCTCAGATCGACATCTCTTCCTTCCTCAGAGACTTTGCTCCCCAGACCCCCGCCCCCGACAGACAACCTCCCCTGCCAGAGCGATGGCTCCATCTCCCCTGGACCCATCTCCTCTCTCACACCCACGCCCCTCACCTGGATGCGCTTCGCCGCGCCCATCCGTGTCTGCTGCACGAAGGGGTTGGGCACGGGCGGCGGGAAGAAGGACGCTTGGCGGGGCACCATCGGCGGCCGCAGCCCCGCGCTCCCCACGCCGGCGCCCGGCACTGTGGCCGCCACGGCCGCCGCCTCGGCACACCGGCTCATGGCAGAGCCAGGCGTCGCACCAGACAGAAACAACCCACGAGGAGAGCGGCAGCCGGCGTCGCCGCCGAGTCAGAGTCTGAGCAGCGACGGAGTCCCAGCCCGAGGCTCCGCGGCGGGGCCTCTGCGCAGGCGCCGAGGTGACTTGACGCCGTCTGGGCCTCGCCCCGCCCCTCTGGCTCTGGACACGCCCAGGGGCCGGCCCCACCCTCTGAGCGCTGGCCCCACCCCTTTAGGTATCTGGTCCTTCCTCTCAGGTAATTGGGAGTGAATGTTTCTCCTTCTGAGCCACGTAGGCCTGTGAGACAGTTTAGGTAGAGTTCTCTGCTTTAGGGTCAGGCAATCTGGACTTCCAATCGCTTTTGATGCCTCTGTGACATTGGCCAAATCACCTTCTCTATGAGCCTCAGTTGCCCTTCTGTAAAACGGGGATGAACAGAACTTAGACAAAGAGAACCTGAATCCAGCAATTAGAAGAACCACCCCTGGGCTTTTCCATTAAGTGAGTTTATAATACATCCAGGACGGGTTTTATGTGTTCGATTTCTGGTGTACGTTAGCGTCTGAGTTGGATGTTTATCGGTTCTAGCTGAAAAAGTCCTAACTAATATAGGAATTGATACTAGGAGTGGAATCTGTTCCACTAAAAACATGGACTGATAGTGGGGAAATGGTTCTCCAAAGAATATTGAGCTGCTATTACTAGGAAAAGGCAAAAACAACTATTGCCGTCCACACTAGATGAGGAACCTGGCCCCCAAAGGGGAAGTGACTTGGCCTGTGGCTCCATTTCACCCTGAGGAAGTTGCCTGCCTGGACCTATATGGGTAGTTGGGGGAAGGGGGAGGAGAGGGGTTTTTTTCAGAACCTGAGACCAGTTGGTCAATCCCTGAGTGGCTGGGACAAAGATGGCGAATGACTTATCCTTGCTGATCGATGTCTCACGGCAGGCTGTGGGCGTGAGGAGAATCGGTCCGGACCCTGGGACAGTTGTCCTTTCACACTTATTCACTGTAGACCCCAGAAACTTCCACCACCACCAGACAGACATACGGCGTTCAGCTACTCACTTAACCCAAGCTTGCATCCTTATCCAGGAATGGAAAAAGGTAAATTTCTACCCCCATAGGGTTGTAATAACAAATAAAATAATGCATGTGTATTTTTCATAGAAAAGCACTCAAGAAACAGCACCTGTTAGGTATTACGTTGTGGAGCAGCTGAACTTTCTCAGTATAACAGAGAACCTTAGTAACCTTGCTAACGGTACAGCCATGATATTAGCTTCTGCATCCTCAGGGGCTGCCAGACCCTTGCAGCTGTTTAGCCAGATACCTGCACAGAAGGCTGTCCCTCAAGGGCATGAGCCACTGGGCAGGCCACAGGAGAAAAGATGACCCTAGGCTTACCAAGGTCACCTCCAGAGTCCTGTCTCCCTCATCCCCTTCCCCACAAGCCCCCCCATGAGCTGCCTGAAGCAATAGACTACAAGAGCCAGAGGACACCTCTGAAACACTCCCAGGCCTTAATTTGTTTTGTAACAGCTCCAGAATTTCTATAAGGGGGAGGGGGGTTAGCAGTGGCATCTGGTGGGAGGAAAGGGGTAAGGAGCTTACCCATTAATAGCAGCTGTGCTTAGAATGGCAAACCCACATTTCTCCCCTAGCTGTGTTTATTAGAGTGGCTTCTCTTGGGATGGCACAGCGGGGGGTTGCAGGTGGGGGGGATGCGGACAGTAGTGTTGCTGATGGAGGTTCTGGGAAAAAGGACAAAGCTCCTCCTCTGGGTCATCTTTGGCCTTGACTTGGGTTTGTGACCTAATAGCTATGATGCCCTGGGCAAATCCCTTTTCTCTGGGCCTGTTTCTTCATCAATTAAAAAATGGGCTAATTATAGCCACCCCCCTCTTTAGGTTGTTGTAAAGCTTAAAAGAAGTGATGCATATACAGTGTCTGGCACATAATAAGCCTTCTATTAATGGAGAGGGATATTGTTATCAGTAGTGTTGGAATTGGGCTTATTGTTAATGAAGAAACTGAGACTCAAAGAGGAACCTTAAATAAGACCCTGCAGTTATAGGAACAGAATCACTGATGTTTCAGGGCTCCATGGGACAGAGGGACTCTAAGCTCACTGGCTCTGAGGGTCCCTTGCTGTTTATTTTGGCCGTTTTGACCTTTCTAGCAAATGTCACCTGTGCCCTGCAGTGAGCAGAGATTTAGACGTCCTAAGTTTCCTCTTCTGGCTGGGGCTGTGGCCCCTCTCTGGCTCTGCAGAAACAGGGGCAAACATCGCCACTCAATTGGTGTCTTTATTCACACCTGTTGACATTTCCCATGGGGAATTGTTGAAGGGCTAGGAGGGGAGGGCTGAGCGGGAAGTCATGGCTTGGTTTTCCTCCATCCAGTGGAGGAAGTGACAGGATACAGACATACTAAATAGAGTGAACAGGGAACCGTCGCTAGGTGGGCTGAGATGCATCGTGCAGTGACTGCAGACAGCCTGAGTCCTTCTGTCAGGAAAGGCGATTTCAAAGTGGAAAAATAAAAAATGATCGAAAGGAAAGAACAAAGTGCATACAAAGCAAACCACTAATGTAGGTAAGGCTCTAAGGCAGCCAACAGTGAGAAGCCGGGGGTCTGGGTGGCCTCCTGACCATGCCTCTCACCCACTGCCCCAGGCCAGGCCAGGCTGTTGGGCCACTAGTGCCCTCTTGAGACAGTCTCTGTTGGCTCCGAGGGTGCTCTAAGCCACAGAAGGCTGTGGAGGCAGAAGGGCCAGAAGTGTGGCAGCACCAGGGCAGCCCATGGCAGGGCTGCATTGAGGATATCAAAGCATCTTTTGTGGGGTGGCTCTGGAGGGCTGGTGGGATACGGAGGGGGGAAGGGGCAGCTGGGAGGGGTACAGTCAGCACCTTTCCTTGGGCACAGGGCAGAGCCACTCTCCAGAATCTTAAATTACCAGGTGGGGATGAGAATTCTGATTAACCACAGAGCTGAAGGCTGCCAGGCCCTTCCGGGTCCTTTCCTGGTGCTCAGGGCCCGATGGGCAGAAGGTGATGGAGAAGCGGGGCCTGTGGGAACCGGCACCAGCTCAGCAACCCAGCCAATCAGATTTGATGCCTCCGAACTTGACGCTCTTCAGACTTTGGTTATCCAGCTTCAGATAAAACGCCCCCTTGAAGAAATAGCTATGACCTGGGATGAGAAAGAGGAGAGGCTGTAACCACCCCACCCTCAGACATTCTGGCACGTGGAATATTCTTGGGAACTTTGGAAGACTGTCTGCCATAGGCAAGAGGCTTTAAAACCAGAGAGGGATCCTTCAAGGCTGGAAGAAGAAATGGTTGTGGAAGTAAGCTCTCTGAGTCTCTGTTTCTTCATCTTTAAGATGAGGATAAAGATACCAACCTCTTAGGGCTTGTGGTGAGGATGAAGTTAGATAATATATGCTATTATTAATATAAATAACAGTACTCCACTGAGCACAATCACCGAACTAAACGCTTTCCACGTACGGAGGCAGCAAACCAGGAGGCCGCTCATCCTATTGGCTCACAGATGGGTTTTATTTGGCTCACGCACGGGTTTTATTTGGCTCACACACAGGTTTTATTTGGCTCGCACGCGTTTTTTGTTTTGTTTTGAATGCTGAAGAAGTTGCCAAAAATGTACACATGTGGAAATGTCACATGAAAATACAGATGTTTTGCTTCCTTTTTAAAAGAGATAGAACATCCAGCAACACTGGATCCTGTTCTAGGAGGGCAGCAATCATCGAGCAGAGAAGCAACTGTCCCCTGTAAATGAGCCACGTGCTCTCTGGTTCACCACAGACCCCACCACTCCCTACTGTCTGCCTTGCCCACTTCACTCTTTTGTGCTACTGGCTTGGCCTCTATGGGCTATGGAATTTGACTCCTAACGTAGCTGATCTTGTTTACTTCCTTTAAAATCCTGGCACATAGTAGGTGCTCAACAGTGTTTATTCCTGAAGATAATCCTTAACCGAGCACCTGATTGCACACTGATTTTTGTTGGACATGTAAGACCTTTAGCCACTGGAGGTCAGGGCCATGTGCTTAACCAGCATCTAATAAGGGCTCAAAGAAAAAAAAAAAAAATCTTTGTGGAACTGAATTAAATTCTCCGCTAAAAGGCCAAACGAGACTGTTTCCAGGGCCCTAGAGAGCTCACATAAGATTTCAGGAATATGGTTTTCGAACTCCAAATTCTATCTCTCGATGATGCTGGTTGTTTTACTCAGTAAGGGACCAGGGGAAGACTGAGGATCTCTGCCACATCAGCAAGAAGGCATGGCAAAGTTTGTCCTGTCTCAAATGGAGCCATCCATCTGCTAATGGGAGGTAGACACAAGGCTTCCTGTGGAACCCAAAAGGGCCTGGATCAAACCCCAGAATGAATCCAGGGCACAGAGCTCTCGTTCCTCGCCCCCTGCAGGCCTCCTGCGCCCCACCTCCCTGGCTCCAGGCCCTGTAGCTGTGAGGGGCCTCTTTGGGTCTTACTGCCTGGAGCCTGCTGAGTGAGCAGAGGTCAGGGGTCTGGATGCCTTCCCAGCACTGGGCTGAAGGGGCTGGTTTGTTTTCCCAGCCGGCACATACCTCTCTGCACAATGAGGGAGTGTGTGCTCGCAGGAGCTGGGCCCTGGCTGGGGGTGGGGAGTCTTAAGAAGCGGACAGAGGCCTGGGCAGCTTACCGCCACCTTGCAGGTCCACCACGGCGTCCAGGTTATCGGGGACAGCAGTCCAGGAGTCCGCGATGAGCTTGGGGAAGCCGGGATCCATTTTCTTCTTCACCTCATTGTATCTGCAAGGAACCAGACACGGTGAACCAGTGGGGCCTCCGTAAAGGCCACCCCTCTCCGGACCTGGATGGGAGGGCCCAGCTGATGGCTCGTGGGTGGGCCTGGGAAAGCAGACCTAGCCCTTCAGGGTGGCAGCCAGCTGGAGTGGGAAGACACGCTATCGGAACTGGGTCTGAATCCCAACTCCACCACTCGCTAATTATATGACCTTTACAGTCCCATAAAAACAATCTTGTGATTACTGCTAACATTTCAGCAGCATGTTAACCACTTTTCATTAACTTTTTCAATTATTATGACAATCCAATGATACCATAGGACTATTATCCTATTACTCATGTTACAGACCAGACACTTAAAAATGGCACCCAGCTTCTAAGTGGTAATCACACCCACCCAGGCTTCTCTGGCTCCAGGGCTGCAGATATTCTCTGAGTCTGTTTCACCAGATGGGAGATGGGGTTCTATTTAATTTAATTTAATGCATTAATTAATGTATCTACGACATAAAATAACATAGGCAAATGTGCCTCTCCCCGTGTCTTGTACTTGGTGGGTATTTGGGAAATATCAGCTCCTTCACCAACTTTACTCCCTACTGCAGAGTGTGGAGCCCTGAGCTAGACGTCCAAGGACGGGGCCCACCCCATCGTCCTTTCTCTGGGTGGCTTGAACAAACTGCTGCTTTTTCATCTGGAGATGACGGTCCACATCCTGGATAATGATTTCAGCGGGACAGCGAGGTTACCGTGCAAAGTGGGGCACTGAGTCCAAGCCCTCCTGTTAGTCACAGGATGGACCTCTCGTCCCCTCTCCGCCCTGGCTGTGTAGTTATCCCGGGCCCTGCCTTTAATTTGAGTATTAGTTGGCATATTCTTCTTCCTGGCTAGCGACGCCTCTGTCTTTGACATTTTTTTGGAGAACTTTTTAAATGCTGCGGTCATTTTGATTCTCTCCTTACACTCAACCTATTCATTATTCGATAAATTTCTAATGAGATCCCAGCCCGTGCCTGTGGATATTGCAGTAAACAAGATAACATCTTGCTTTTGTGGTGCTGATTTGCTAGACAAATCTCTATTTGAATGACATCTCGGTGACAGCCAAGCATTCCTGTACAGTGCCTCGCAGGTGACTTCTTCCCCATGCCCGGCCCTACCACCTCCACCCCAGATGCCAACAACAGCTTCCCCTCTGAGAGGCCTTCTACAGGGGTTGTTCCTCTCTGCCAAATACCCTGAGAATAGCCAGAAAAGCTTTCCTTAATCCCGGCCGCTTCATAAGAAGACTTCTCGCCAAACCTAACATGCTTCTTCACGACCCGAGGTACCCAAATCAAGTATCCCAGCTCGAATCCCCAGCATTCCACGTGCATCACTTCCACAGACCTCACCAACGACATTCCCTAAAGTGATGACAGCTCAGAGCTAAGTGTCCTTGAACTCGCTCTCCTTTCTTTCTCTACCTACGGAAGGTAGGGAGGGCAGGAATCAACCCCATTTTACAGACGAGGAAACTGAGGCTCAGAGAAGTGAATCAATTTGCTTCCAAGTTCTTTTCTTCCAGGAAGACCATGGCATTGTGGTATCAGAAGATGCTGGCTCTGAAAGGGACCATCTCTCTTCACTTTCCTCTCTGTCCCCAGTCTCCTCCTACAGAGTTTTCCGCTCACTGGCACACCGTTTTTAAAGTTTTCTCCGCGACACTCTGTATTTCTCCTCTGACTGCAGAACTGCAGCGGGAAGCGGGTGTTAAGAACACAATTTACGTCCCAGCTTTTCCACAGGTACATTCCTGAGGCACATCAGCCTCAGGTTCCACACCTGGAAAATGGGGCTAATAACAGTATCCACCTTAACTCGAAAATGCAGGTGACATGCACAGCCTCAAGCCCCAGGCCTGGAATACAGTACGGGGCTCATCATGAGAGCTATCTTTATTTTAGTCTAATGTGTTTATATCTCTTCCCCACAATCTACCGTAAACTCCATAAGACGGAAGTGACTATTTCTTAACCACCGTCTTCCAGCACCTAAGTGCCTGACACATAGGAGATATTGAATAGTATTTCAAGGCTTAGTGGAAGTTTCCAGAAGCAGGAGCTGAGCACCCCCTGGCATGAACTAGGGGAATCCCAGGCTGGGGGCAGCTGCTCTTGCTGTCAATGTGGGGATCTCTCTGTCTCCAGCGAGGTCATCTCTGAGGCCCCTGCAGACGCTGCACCAGGACCAATGTCTCAAGTACATTAACCATCTCTCCCGGGAGGGAACCCAGGTTGCCTTTTGGAAACCCAGCCCAGAAATTCTGACAGGCCCTGCAGCTCTGCCGCTTTTGAGGAAGTTTCACGGAGCTTCCTCTACAGAGTAAGCTGTCCATCCTGGACCCTGGCTCTGGGAGGTGAACTTGTTTCAGAAAAGGACTGGGAGGCAGATTAACTGCCGGAAACCCAGCAAATCACTGCTGCAGCCCGAGCGTGTGTGTGCATGTGTGTGTGTGTGTGTGTGTGTGTGTGTGTGCATGTGCACACATAGGTGTGTAACTCATATTCACACGTGGCCACGTCTGTTCCTGCATGTTTACATACACAGAATGTGTTGGAGGGTGATTATAAAAGTCCAGACACCAGGGTTCTATGATTTTAAGTTTCATGTCTCTGTGGGTCTGTGCCTCTCGCTGTCTGCATCCTAAGATTTGGAGACTCGGAGCAACTGCCATTCGCAGTGCACGCACAGGCCTGGGACAGTTCCGGAGCCCGTGGGCGGCGAGCCCGCCCCCTCGATTCCTAGCTGACTCAGTTCCTTCGTGAGGCTTGAGATGTCAATCAGCTTAAGTTGCTAAGTATCTTAGTAATACGTCTACGATTCCACCTTGACACGGGCAGCCTGGGAGACAAGCAGCTTCTGAATGCAGGGCAGTGGGGGGCAGGCGTGGTAGGAGGAGAAAGGGGGAGAAGGAAGGGGCCTTGGGAAGGAAGCAGGATCAATTCAGGGGCGACAGACAAAGGGCCCGGATGCAGTGGCAGTGGGGACACTCGGAGGAAGGGTGGCTGAAGACACCCAACCACTCCTTCTCCACTGACCGAAGGGTACCGGAGAGGGGGACAGGGTTAGAGGACAGGAAACAGTTCCGATCCTGGCTCACTGGTCAACATACTTGCGTATAAATAACTTAGACACGTTATTTAATTTCTTTGGACCACAGTTTCCTTATCGGGGAAAAACAAAGCATTTTAATCAAACCCCTGAGGTCTGGGCTGCTTCTCACTGGCCATTCCTGGATACTGGGCTCCCTGACCCTTAGCCCTGACCATGGCTTCGCATAATTCAATCCTTCCCTTTAGATGCCTCTATCACCCCCCTTTCTTGAGACCCCACTATCTCAGGTACAATGCAGAACAGTGAAGAACAGCATATTCTCTGGGAGCCAGAATTCCAGGGTTCAAATCCCAGCCCACCATTATCTGGCTTTAAGCTAGATACATAACCTCTCTGAAACTAAGTGTCCACACCTATAAAATGGGAATAATCATCATTAATACCCACCAAATAAGCCCTTGGAATAGTGTCTGACACATAACATCAGTAGTAGCAGCTGTCGTCTTTATTTCGATGACCCCCATCTTCAGGGAGTCACCTCAATTTGGGAAGCTCAAGAATAGACAGACATGGGCCCAATCAAAAGACTTCTGAGAAGGGAAAGGAGGTTCTAACTGGAACTGTGCCAGTAATGGCATTCTCCGGTGACTTCTCAAAGGGGCTGCAGACCCGGCAAGTTAGAGACCAGAGACGGGTTGTCCGTGGCCCACCAGCCTCTGAACTTGACCCAGGAGGCACGAAGCCCAATGTGCTGCGTCCCTCCCTCCACCCTCCCTTACCTCCAGAACTTGTCTCCAGCAAAGATGTATGTCTTCTTATTCTTGCTCCAGTTGAAGGCGGCATCCACACGTTCAACATCAGGAGGCAGCCCCAGGCTGGTCAGCGGCTTGGGGTACCCTCGCTCCAAGGTACTGGCTGAATAGACCCAGTATTCATTCCCTGGGGTGGAAGCAAAGGGTGTTTGGTGACGGATGCTGAAATGCCCCAGGTCAGCCTGTTCTTCCCACTGTCTATAGCCATTCTTAACGAGGACACGAGTCCCTGCTCACGTCCACATTCAGAGCCCCCAGATCTGTACACAGTTTTACAACTGGTTCCAATTGGAGCCTGGCCCGGGAGTGGAGTGGGGGATGAGTCTGGCTCTAGCTCTACTCACCAAGCCATGCCCGCGAAGTGCCACGCCTGCCACGAGGAGGCACCTTTTTCTAATTTGCACAAAGTACTGCCCCAGCCACAACCCATGATTGTTCTGGGTAGCAGGAAATGGGGAGCTGGCTGCTGGAACATGCATCCCCGGTGTTGGCCGAGCCTTTGGCTGCACCAGGAAGCCACTCCTGTGACCCCAGCTCAGACTGGCAGGGACTCTGCTGGTCCTCCCTCTCGAATCATAGCCCTTGCTGCGCACCCCCCCCCCCTAAACAGCCTGGTCTTCTGTCTCCCCCACTAGTTTGTAAGCTCCATGAGGGCAGAGGCTGGGTCCCTGGCACATGGCAGGGGCTGGAATAAAGGTTGAATGAATGGGGTTTCCCAAATGTCAGCTATGTAACCCTACCCTGAAGGGTTTTTATCCTTTATAGAGACTCCTTGTACAATTATTTACTTAATATTTTGCTTTCAAGGAATTCACTTAAATATCTTTAGAAATAGTGTATTTTAAAATTTAAAAACGAAAACGAATTAGGTTTTTAAAAATGCTAAATAAAATTGTCACCTGCCGTAGGCTCTAGCATTAGAAAAGTGTGAAGAGACCCCAGCACTAAACCGCAATTTTCCTTCTAAAAAAGGAACCAAAAGAATTAAAAAGGTAATGAAATGTTCGCTTTGTGGGTCAATGCTATGTGATGCTGCTCTCAGATGAGAAATGATGGTTGGAAAAAATGGGTCTGTAAAACAAGGGAGCACCCATTGGCACACAGGGACCGTGGTGATGAGCCCTGTTGAGCCGAGGGCCAGGCAGGACCCTTCCCACAGACCTGCAAAGAACACAGCCTTCTCCTCCTGTGGGGCCTCGTACACAGCATCGATCTTTTCCGGGAGCTCAGGCCAGAATGTGGCCACCAGTAGGGGCCCCATGGGCTTGTTCTGTGGTGTCACTGTCCGCCAAATGAACCTGAAGGGAGGAAGGGGACACCAGAAACCACACCTTCAGTCACCCTGCAGTTGTAACCACACGTGCCTCCCCAAGTCCATTCAGAGACAGCCGGCCATCACGCCCGGGAGGGGGGAAGCAAGATCAAAGGAGGGCTGGAGAAGGACTGTAGAATGGACACAGGCCCCTCTGCCAGCTGCCAAACTGGGGAGCGACCTCTTTGCTCCCCCTCTCGCTCCCTTGTCCGGGAAGCCTTCCTAACTATCTCTGTCCTCACTGGATTCCCCATTCTCCGAGCCTCTCAAAATCATCAACACCGAGTGCCTAGAAAAGTTGTTAGACTGTTTTTTTAAATGTCTTATCTCTCCTATTAGATTGGAAGCCAACTGAGGCAGAGGCTGATGGCACTCAAAAGCATTCCCTGAATTGAAATAGAATGGATTTGTATACTGTGGCAAGACTAAGAGTTATTGTTTATTGAGCGCCTACTAAGTACCAACACTTTATGTTTTGTGAAATGTATCCTCACAGTATTGTACAACCTGTGCTCTCGGTGGTCTATCCAGCATCGATTATCTATTCATTTCTCTATCATCCTTCCTTACGGAACCCCTACATTTATGATTCATCCTTCCCGCAGGTGGACCCAACCCCCATTCTGGTTAGTTTAAGCCACTGGTTCTCAAAGTGTGATCCCCAGACCATCACCTGAGAACTCCTTAGAAATGTAAATTATTGCCGCCACCCCCCCGCCCCCCCCCCCCGGTCCGTCTCCCCCGCATCCCCCATCCCGCTACCGTCCCAAGACCTGCAGATCAGACTCTCTGGGCTTGGGATCCAGTAATCTGCATTTTAACAAGCCTTCCTAATTATTTTAACGCATGCCACAGTTTCAGAACCACTGGTCTAAGCTTATCAGAGCTTTAGCATTCCCTGGCAACTGCTATCGATTCAGCAGTGGTCATGTGATTTATGTTGGCACAACAACATGGAAGAGACAGACTTGTACTTCATATGTGGAGATCTCTCTTTCTCTTTTTCTCTCTTTCTCCTGTTGGATGTGGACGAGGAAGCCAATAGCCCTAGCTTGTGATGGTGAGGAACCCATCCAGCCTTAGGATGAAGTCAGTGCAGAGGACAGCCCTGGGTAAAGTTATCATTAAGTCACTGGCCCTCTTTCTGTCCCTGGAGGCAGCCATAATCCTGGACTTCATACCACGTGAGAGCAATTTCTCACCATTGTTTAAGCTGGTTTGAGTCGGGGCTCTCTGATACTTGCAGCTAAAACATCCTAGTATCGGAAGGTATCACAATCCTTATTTGGCAAATGAAGCTCAGAGACGTTCCCAGGCTTTGCATCCACAGCCGATTCCGAAGTACGAGATGAATCATCCTGCAGTACTGCCTTTCTCATGCCCCCTCCAGTGCCTAGCACCAATTTTCACACATGATTGGTGCTTAAATATTTGCCACGTAATTCAAGGACCCCATTAAACGCTCATCGACTTCCTTTTGAAAGTGTGATGGATCAGGCCAAGGATGCCTCCCCTCAGGACCTGGGCTCTGCAACCTGTTCTAGTCCGTGCATCTCAGATGAGCAGGTGTGGTTGGGGCCTTCCTCCGTGGGAAGTGCCCCAGGCCAAGACGGCGCTGGGAAGCGGGGCCCTAGACTTACCTCTTCCCCCGCCCCCCTGGAATGGAGGCTGCAGAAGAGTGGGTTAGTCATTCGAGGACTGACAGTACCTGACTTCTCGTTGCGTTTGGAGTCTCCATTCTTGGCATCGCCCTGCAGGCGCCTGTGCCCCAGCACCCGGCCCCGTGCTGGCAGCAGAGAGGGGCCCTCTACAAAACTTGATGGAACATCTTCCAGCCTTGCCACGCTCTCTGTTCCTCCCCGTCTAAGCCAGGAACTTTCACATCTCTGTGGCTCAAACACCCTCCCAGCCTGTCAGCCCCATCACTGTTCATCCAAACCGGCTCCTCCTTAAAAGCCGTCTCAAGTGCTGCCTCACCCGTGGAGCCTCCCTGATTGGACGCGTTCTGGTAAAGGCTCTGCAACCACGATGCCTTCATTCTGCCACATATTACTGGCAGTTCTCTCTGCCTGTTTCCCAAACCAGACCGGTGAGGCTCAAACTTTCATGTGCCTCAGAGTCATCAGGGGGATTTGCTGAAATGCAGATTCCTGGGGCCCACTCCCAGAGGTTCCAGTCGGAGGGCCTGGGGGTGGGAGTGAAAACCCACTTTCGGCACGTACACCCTAGGGGGTTCTGGGGTAGAGGCCCCGTGGATCTCTCTGCGAACACTGACCTAGGCATTAAGCAGCCCCTTTGCTCCCAGCACATCATCCTCCACCCCCGGCTCCTAAAGCCTAGTGAAGTATTTGGCGCAGTCGATGCCAAGTAGTTACTCGTTGATAATAATGGCCAGTATGAATGAAGACACTCTGTGTCAGACACTGCTCTAAGCACTAAGCTCATCTCATCCTTAAAACAGCCCTATGAGATAGGCTAGAAAATTAGCCCCATTTTATAGATGAGGAAACTGAGGTGCAAGAATTACAAAGATGCATAATTAACACGCCCATGATCAAGCAACCAGGAGGTAGCAGATCCAGGACTCCAAGCCAGGCAATCTGGCTCCAGAACCCACTCTGTCAACTACCATGCTCTATGAATGGGTGAATAGACAAATGGACAAACAGATGATGATGAATTGATAATAAATAACAGATGAGTAGATAATGGACGGATGGATAATGGATGGATGGATAGATGAACGAAAGATAGATGGACAGATAGATGTATATATGTATGTATGTACAGATGGATGATGGATGGATCCTTGATACAGTCTTAATACTGTCTGCCATTATCCAGGAATGCTAGGGCAGCGGGGTGAGTCTCAACCCTTGGTCAACTGAGTGGGGGGCCTTTATAGCATGAAGCATACCTCCTTTCTCAACCCTGTGGCTTCTCGCTCCCTATCCATAGAACAGTTTGGCCATTCAAGGTCAAGGCCATTCCAGGAGAAGGCCTGTGGTAGCCTGGATTGTTGTTTCGAATTCTTCCCTTTATCCCTCTTTTTAGAAATATACATCCATGTCAATCAATTTCCCTGTGACCCTATAGTACCACCCCCTGGAGTAGGCGTTGGGGCTGGGCCACGTGATTTGCTTCAGTTGATGGGATATTCTCAGACATGATGTGAGTGGAGGCTGTAGATGTGCCTGTGTGATCTGAGCTGGCCTCTTGTGCTTCTGCCATCTGCCAGGAGGAGCCACTAATCCCAGGAGAATGAGCTAACAGCAGAGCACAGCTACTTCACACTGCAAGTCGAAGCCAAGACACCTAGTAGACCCACAGACTAGAAGAAGGCAAAAGAAATAACCCTGTTGGTAAACCACTGAGATCTGGAAATTGTCTGACACGTAGCAAAAACTGTCTACTACACAGGCCATTCTGTGAAGTCCCCAGTGGGGTCCAAGCACAGGGGGGTGGGGGGAGGCACACGAATAATGAGGATGGAGCAGGGGGCAAGGGACAAGAAGGACAAGCAGCAAGCTACTCACTCACCGGTCCTTAAAGAAGAAAATCTCCCCACGGATCTGAGCGATGCCATCAAAGATGATGTCCTGTGTGCACAGCTCTGGAGTGACTGGTCCCAGCGTGGGGGTGGGGCCGGTGCCAGTGCCAGCGTCAGTGTCAGGGGACACCCCTGGGGGGGGACACCCGACTTCAGACTCTTCCCAGCTCCAGGGTTTCTCCCCACCAGGCCGAGACCCCAGGGCCGCCCGCCCGGCCTGGCCTCAGTGTGAGCCCGGGCGAGAGAGGGAGATGAGGCCCGGATGTGGAGGGGGGCCGCGAAGAAAACTCGGGGTCCCAGGGCCCTTCGCATGTCATGTTAATCACTCCCGGTTCACAGACGAGGAAACCGAGTCCACGGAGGTAAAGACCTGCTCTGGCTCTTGCGGCTGGTGAGTGGCAGAGGTGGCACTAGGGCCTGGCGCCTCTCACTCTGTCTCGGGGCCTCTCCAAGTCCAGTGTTCCCCCAGCTTTATGGCTCAAGCCCACGTCCACTGTTTTGGCGTGGTCCAGGTACGATTATATACCTTTTTCTCTTTTAATGGACTTACTTTTTAAACTCTAGCCTCATTGCAAGCACTAATAATAAACCACTCGTCAGTCTTAGGGACTCGTTATACTGTTCCTGTTACCCATGAAAATAAAAGAACCATTAAGAACAGTAGAAACATGCGCCCCTGTATCATTAAGTTCCCTCCACACAGTGGGAAATCCTACCCTGTGTTTAGCTAATCCTCCTGGATCCTAAACCTAACTTGGTTGCTGACAACTGGTGACCCTAAGCCAGAAAGACTACCTTTCTCGGGCCTCAGTTCACTCCCCTAGAAGATGGAGACCCCCTTTCTGCCCAGCCTGCCTGGCAGTGTGGAGCTGGGGAGCCAAGAGGGCTGTTAACCTGACGTTACTTGGAAAGAAAAGGGACGGTCCTAGAGTCCCCTTGGAGTGTTGCTCTGACCCCCGCAGAGCAGGTCGACACTCCAGCCTCCTGCCCTTGCTTCCTGCAATCCTGGGGAGAGGAGACCTTGCTGGTGTCACCCCTGGGCCTCCGTCCCAGGCTGCGTGGACTCCCAGCCCCTGCCCGCAGCCCTAATCTGAGGCTTACCGTAGAGGTCTTGAATGCCCTTGATGTCATCCTGGGACAGGCGGAAGTTCTTGGTGTAGGTGTAAATGGGTGCCATCAGGGCTCCCGGGTCCTCTGAGTGCTCCAAGCCCATGGCGTGGCCAAACTCATGGGCTGCCACCAGGAACAGGCTGTATCCTGAGGGTCGCAGGGATGGGAGGCGGGCAGAAAGAAAGGGAGAGAGAGGAGTCAGGCCCTGTCACTGGTGATGGAGACCTCTGAGGACATCCCACAGTGGGACTGAGAGTCCTGGAAAAGACACATACTGATTTTTCCTTCTCCTGAGAATTCTAGGATTAACAGACTATGTCTATTTTCTTCACACAGGGTCAGCCAAAGTCCCCTTGTCCCTCTCCAGGGCAGGCTGCACGTGCACTATAAAGGAGAAGGAGCAGCGTTTGCAAATCCTCTACCTAAAGTCCCGTTTGTTAAAAATCATGCTTTGTGACTTTTTATGCTTCTCTCTACAGAACAGGGCAAAACCTGCTCCAAATAGGGTCTCCAAAGAGGTAGGAGAGTGAGGACAGGCTGGCCCCAAGGGTCTGCCACGCCTGCGCCAGGGAGAGCAGTTAAAACCATTCCCGGGATGAGGCTCAGACCCAGACAGCAGGAAAACCCTACATGTCACCCTATTGTGGGTTGAATTGTGTCCCCCCAAAAGATAAGTCCTAACCCTAGTATCTACGAAAGGTGACTTTATCCGGAAACAGGTTCTTTGCAGAGATAATTAAGATGTAAGTTAAAACGAGGTCATATGGTATAGGGCGAGCCCTTTATCCAATACCACTCATTCCCTTGTAAGAAGCAGCACAGAGACGAACACGGAGGAGAAAAGGCCACGTTATGACAGCGGCAGGAGATAGTGATGCAACCTTCAGAGGCCATGTGGTCCTACCAGAAACCCTGATTTCAGACTTTGAGCCTCCAGGAGGACGAGAGAGTAAACTGCCACTGTTTTAAGCAACGCAGTTTGGGGAACTTTGCTGGGAAAGCCCCAGGAGACTACTACACAGGCCGGGCGCACCGTGCCGGCCTGGAGCCCCAAACCATTCAGGAGGAGAGAGAATCCCCCGTTTAGGCAGAAGCTGGAGCACAGCAGGTAAAACCAGGATTTGTCCTAGCATGGCACTGGATGAGGGATAAGAAAAACTCCTCCGGTCAGCCGCTGCCTGTCGGCTTTCTCCAAGTTCCATCTCATTGTGAATAAAAGGAAGAAAAGTAACAAGAGAGGCTGGCCTGTTTCTGGCCAGCCCTGGACCAGCCCTCTCGCCTGGCCACCTTGGGCCATCAGTGAGCCCGACGACCGTGATGCTCGAGTGGGCACGTCACCCTGCTCACTGCCCTGGCCCCACGGCCTCTCTCCCGGTCACTCTCTCAGCCCGGCCTATGAGTCTGGGAGGACAGAGAGCTGCCTCGGCTGGCTGGCTGTGTCCTTGGCATGCAGCGCTGACAAGGACCCCCCATCCTCAACTTGGCAAAGGGTGGAGCTGTGGGGGCCGGGAGGGCTCTGGGGCTCTCCGGAGCTGCGTGGAGGGTGGGGCTGGAGCCAGGACGAGGGCCTCCTGCGCCCTCTCTTCTCCCGCCCGCCCAGCTCCTTGGAGGCAGCTGTCTGTTGGAGCGGGAACACCTCGTAGGAGAGCACCCGAGCCCAGCATCGTGACATTTTGGGTGGTCTCAGAGGAAAGAGGTACCGGGGTGGATGGGGTCTTATTTTAGAGGCCAGGCCTCTGCCCCGATGGGCACACATCCAGCAAGAACGAGCAGAGTCTCTGCCATGGGCGGGTCTGGGGTGGGCAGTGTCCCTCACCACGGAGAGGCAGGGCCTCTGCCAGGCTGAGTGGGTGTGTGGGGGGCACTGTCTAAGCCTGGGGTGGGTGGAGATGCGGGAGGGTCTGCAGCCCAGACGTGGAGGGCGGTGCCCGGTGTGTCTGCCCGGCGGCCGGAGCCGGTACCTTGGTCGGGGCAGAAGCCCCACTTGCGGTCGTCGTCGTAGCTGTCTGTGGTCGAGCACCACAGCTTCCCGTCCCCGCGGCCTTCGCTGGTGCAGCGCTCGTGCTTTTTGCCCAGGAAGGTGAAGGGGAAAACGCAGGAGGCGCCTTCCGAGTTCCCGCCAACGGTGGACATGACTGCGGAGTCAGGGACACGGGTCAGGGGCGGCGCGGAGCCCGGGCCCCCCGCCGCCAGGAACGACGGCATTCACTGGACAGTAACGAGCCACCCTGAGCCCTCGCTCCGTCCTGGGCACGGGGTCCCGTGCTTTATAAACTCCCACCCCCCTCACGACGCCCCTGCCCAGTGGGGACCACTTCGAGGATGGGAAAACGGGAGCTCAGAGCGATGAAGAACTCGCCCGAGCAGACACCGCTGGGAAGGCTCAGGGCCGGGTGTCAAACCCACAGCTCTCGCTGGCCTCCCACGGGTGGGGGCGGAGGCGCCACAGGCAAAGGGAACTGGGCAGAGCTGATGGTGCCCACGCACTTCCCTAGACCTGGGCTCCATCACTCAGGGGCCTACGGAGACCTATCTGTGTCTCCGGCGAAAAGCGGGTGCTCAGTAAATACCTGCGGGAGGACGGGGAGGAGGAAGGATGGAAAGAAGGAGGAAGGAAGGCAGAAGAGTCCTTACTGAGAGCGAAAGGCAGGGACGAGACTTCGAGATCAAACAGAGGGAGAGAGGTAGTTGTCAGGGAGGCTGAGAGAGTGTGGGCCATTCAGAGACGGTCCCGGGCGGGCCTGACACTAAGCGTCACCGATTTTGCTAACTGGCTGTTGGTGGCCAATGTCTGTTCTGATTTCGGTGCCTCTGCTGTACCTGCCGCTAGGTATTCTGACTGGGACCCTGTCTCCCCATCTCGGGGAAAGGAGCTTGGGGGCTCTTGTGTGTTTCCCATCAGAAGGCCGGGACCCGGCCCCGAGGGGCAGGGGCGGCAGCGACACCCACCGGTCTCCGGGCAGAAGCCGTACTTCTTGTCACGGTCGTAGTCCTCCGTGGTGCTGCACCAGCGGTAGCCGTCCGTGCGGCCCTCGGTGGTGCAGCTGTTGTAGCTGGTGCCCTGGAAACGGAACGGGAACTTGCAGGGCTGTCCGTCGGCATTGCCACCTAGGGTGAGCAGGGCTGGGGGTGCGGAGAGAGGGGGGTTGCGAATGTGAGAGGGGCCACCCACCTGCCCGCCCGAAAGTCAGCTGGGCGCACGGCTGGCTGGCCACCAACCTGCCAGTTCACACCAGGGAGGCTGTAGCATTGTTAAAATAGTAAAAATAATCTATACTGCTTGGTAAATTGCTGATTCTCTGAGCTCCTGGGGACCAGCCCTGGCTTCCTGGCCAACGCCATCCTTCCTCTGGGACCTTATGGACTCCCTCCCACCCACGGTGACATGGTAAACACATGGCACACAGCAGGGGCCTCCAGAACCCTGCCGCGGCCCCAAGGTCACTGTCCACTCTGCCTGGTCTAAGCCCACACTGTGCGGATCGCTAAAGATATCATCCGGGATGGCAAGAGTCTCTCCGTTCAATGGACAGGGAAACTGAGGCACTGAGAGAGCTGGTTCTAGGACTGCTCGCGGTCACATAACTAGGAGAACTAAATGAGGGGGTGCACCTGAAAACTACAAAACAGGCCAATCTCGATCTCTCTATTGCTCGCTGTCACGCGCGCCTGCCCACACACGCGCGCACACACCCAGCTTCACCTCTGTTCAACCCCAGGCGCTTTCCTGGATGGCTCTGCTGTGGTCTCAGCAGGAGGAGGAGGGGAGAGGGGTGGAGGAGGTGCCTTTGGGAACCTTTTATTACACACCCCAGGCTCCCATTCTGATCTCCCCAAGACAGGAACCACGACTGGAAGATTTGGGGAGAGAGTGGGAGGGATTCAGAGTCTGGGCTTGTCTCTCGTGGGTTCTCCGCCTGCTCCCCATGCCCTCAACTACCCTGAAGCTACAAAATGGTATGTTTCTGGAATTGCCAACTAGCAAAACCACAAGTGCGTAACAAAGACCATCTGTGCACAGCAGCGCCAGAGGTGACCTCACCAGCCCGTTAACTCCCCCATGACCAGAACGGAACCCAGGCCCTGGCCCCCCATTACGGGACCTGGGCCCCTTATCCTCACTGCTCCCCTCTCCCCAATCTAGAGATCTTCTGCAACGCCAGAAACAACAAGACGGGGGGAAGAGGCCGAACTGAGGCCAGAGGCCTTGGTGATCACCAAGCAGGTAGAGACAAAGTGTTAACCTCCCCCGGAGGCCAGCCTCCCCATGTGGCCTCCCATGAGCCGCACTTCTACCTCACAGGAAGCCCCCACGTCCTTTCAGAGCCTGCCCCCAACAAGGATGAAGAGGAGCAGACATTGACTCAGCAGTCAGGAGGGGCTGAGTAACCAGAACCTCTGCCCCGAGACCCAAACTCGTGTGTGTGTGCGTCCTCACATCTGGCTACAGACCCAGGACGTGGCTGATGTCCAAGGTAGGGAAAAACCCTTCCCAAACTTATGAATTACAGCTGTTTCCACTCCTATCACTGAGGCATTCTGTCCTAATCACAAGGGCTGACACGCGGGAGGGTTAACGCCCCCTGAATCCCTCCCGGGAAATGCAACGTACATAAAATATTCCTGCTTAAAACTTCTGACTTATTCATGGTCCATGGCTTGAACGCATACTTAATGCAAAGCATCACATGAGCTTTGGCACGAGAAGCATAAACAGAAACACAAGTAACTCGCCATCGGTCCCTCTCCTTCGTCAAGATGGCCGGTGGTCAGTGTTCAGTTGCACTGGAGCCAGAGAGAGTCGCGAACGTGTAAAATTATAGCCCAAAAGACAGAGGTGCATATAGCTCAAGGAGTCTTTATGGGATGGGGAGAAAGAAGAATTTAGAAAAATGTCTGCATGTTCTTCCTTTTCCTCCAAAATGTTCTGGGCTCTCAGTTTCCAGCATCACCAGATATGACGACCTGACCAAACACGAAGTTATACACACCATCGTTTCATGATTTCTGATTAAGAAGTCTGATTAAGAAGGATACTTTTTAAAAGGATTGAGTGCGTATGTCTATGCCCATCCTCCTTAAAAAAATTTCCCTGTACATGGCTTTAAAATATCCAAAAATTTTATGTCTCAAGCATTGACAAACACATGCACACAAATACTAAGTCATGCCTAAGGCCTTTGCCAAGACACAGAGTTGCAGACACAAGCAAAGAGAGACCAAGAGAAGCAGATGGGACAGTCTCCATGTATAAATACACACAGACACACACAGACACA
>NW_011888832.1:1683807-1689262 GCF_000151845.1 Pteropus vampyrus
GGACTCACCTTCATGGGGGCAGAAACCATATTTGCCATCCTTGTCGAAGTTGTAGGTGGTGGAGCACCAGAGGAAGCCGTCGCTGCGGCCCGAGTCCGTGCAGCTGGTGTACTCCTTGCCGTTGAACAGGAAAGGGAACTTACAGAACTCCCCGTCGGCGTTCCCGTACTTCACACGGACCACTGAGGGGCGACAGAGGGTGGGTGAACCTCTCCAGGCCTTTCTTTGGAGACCAGGACCATGTGACTCCCCTCCCACCCTATGTCTCTGGTCCCATCGGAGCAAGGAGAGGTGTCCAAGGCTTCCAGGGAAGGCACAGTCCTTGTTGCTAGGTTACAGGAAGACAGACATGCAGAGGACCGGAGAGGAGAACTGGGCATGCGGATGGTCCCTTTCTTACCTTGCCCTTCTCCCAAGGTCCACATCTCATCGTCATCAAAGTGGGAGTCTCCCCCAACACCAGGACCCGGGGCAAAGGCGTGTGCCAAGAGTCCGTCCTTGCCATCAAAGGGGTACCCATCACCATGCTCTGAAATACACCGGGTCTCAGCTTCCAGCTGCCCCATCTGGGCCCTGAAACCCAGCCACACCTCATCCAAAGCTGGGGTCTTTAGCCCACCTGGCATCTGTCCCCTGTCCTGTTGGAGTCATCCAGGACTGGGGATGCAGCAAGTCAGTAGAGAGTTTGTTTGTCACCATCCAAGGATCTACAATGTTCCCTCAAGTCTGTCACTAATATCTGCAGCACTAACCCCATGCCTACTGTCCACCCAGGTCCCTACCACCCACCCACGTGCCCACATTCTTTCCTGTGCTGTGCTATTTACCTACAACACTATCCTACCCTCAATGTCTACACTACCTACCTCCAGGTCTACACTACTGCCAGCTGGTGTCCACACCAATCCACTTGACGCCACTGACCCCGGGTTCTATTCCATTTACCGTCATGTCTACACTGCTCCACTGCTTCCGACCCACCCTCACACCTAGAGATCCTCGGTGTCTACCAGTTACCCCACAGAGCTTTCTGTGACCACGGGCTGCTCTTCTTTTTTTGCTGTTCGATTCAGAAACAACGAGGCCCATACGACCACCGAGCACATGAGACATGGCTAATGAGACTGAGAAACTGAATTTTAAGTTTTACTTAATTGTGATTAATTGAAATGTAAGTAGCCCTGGGTTGCTAGTGCCTACCACATTGGACAGCGTGGGAAGACCACTCGCTTTGTTTTATACTGCCTCCAGGGACTACCCAGTGTCCCGTCGTCTGTCCTCACATCCACGTGGCTCTCCGGTGTCTGCCCCTCTTGCTCGAACTCAGCTGCCCACAAGACCCTGTGCCTCTAAATTAGCCAGATCGCCGCCTCTCCACCCGGTCTCTGCACTGAACCCCTGCCGACTCCCGTTCTGCCTACCCCAGCGGCCGAAGTTGATCATGATGTCAGCCTCTCCATCGTGGATACGAGAAAACTGTAGAGGGGTCACATCACTCCAGACTTGGAAGGCACGAGAGAAGGCGTCATCCACCGTCTCGGGATCGAGATCAGGCGTGTAGCCGATGATCCTGGAGGCGGGAGAAATGCACGTGAGCGTGTATGCATGTGTGCGAGTGTGTGGATATGCGACTGTGTCAGTGCATGAATGTGTGCACGGGGGGTATGTGTGTACAGATGTGAGAGTGTGTGTATGTGCATACGCATGGGAGAGGTGCGGGAGTGTGTGCACGTGAGTGTGCATGCATGTGCAGGTCTACGCGGGTGCGTGCTGAGCACAGCTCACTGGGAGACCGGCCTGCCCAGAAAGCCTTGCCGTCCCGTGCAGTCCCAGACCAAGCCACATCTTCCGATCCTGTCTCAGGACGCTCATCTCTCCCTTCTGGCTTGGGGCGGGGAGAAGACACACATAGGAGCATAAATAGAGCACATGGGACACAGGCCAGAGCCCTCATCCTTGGAATCCAGCATGAGCCATACAGAACAGAGCTCTCAGACCAATCAGCAACCAATTATAACAAGTCTATGATATAAACCCAGTCAGCGACCAATCATCACAATCCCTCCATCTGACCCAAGGACCTCCTCTAGTAATAATAGTGACTAGCATCTATGATACTGTTACACTGTGAAAACCCTTTCTATATGTGATGCAGCTTAGTTCCCAACCCATCCATGAGGCAGGTTTTATTTTAGCCCCACTTTGGAGATCAGAAAGCCAAGGCTCAGGGTCTGTAAAATAAGTAGCCCAATGCCCCACGCCTAGCGAGTGTGAGATTCAAGTCCAAGTCCGTCCGACTCCGGTTCCTAAGAACTTTGTACACCAACTCCTTAAGATGCCAGGTCCTCATAACACACCTCCTGGGTCCCCAGAGTGGGAAGAGGCACGAGGAGACCCTGTGTGCCATAGCCCAGAGGCCCCGCTGTCCCCAGCCCCGCCTCGGCACCTGTACGTGATCTGGTTCTTGTCCCACTTGGGCTTGCGGGGGAAGAAGTTGTAGTTGGCCACGTCGGGGTTACCGCAGCGTGGCTTCCGCATCGTCTCGATGGTGCGCTGGTCCAGGGCGCCCGTCTGAGGCAGCCCAAAGAACTTCTGCATCTTCTTCAGCTTGTCCTTCAGCACGAACAGGTTGCACCTCTCCTTGGGGCAGCCGTAGTAAGTGTTCAGGTATTGCTGGAAGGAATGAGCACCAGAGACAGGTGAGGATGGCGCAATACTGACCAGAGCCGGCAGCGGTAACTAGTCCCCAGCCCAGCCCAGCCCAGCCCCACAGCCCACCCAGGACATAACCCAGGCACCCGAGGGCACTGAGTGGAGTCTTGGGATCCCAAAACAGCTCTGACACCCAAGAGCTGAGTGACACAACAGCTGTAGGGAACAAGGCTACCGTGCGTTGGGCGCCTACTATACACCCAGGCACTTAAGTCAGCATGGAACTCTAACGCTCATGGTAACGCTATGATGGAGTTATTATTACGGTCCACATCGTTCGGAGGAATAAACTGAAGGACAGAGAGATGAAGAAAGTTGCCTAAAATCACACAGCTCACTGATGGCAGAGCTGGGTCTGGACCCAAGCAATGTGGCTCCAGAACCGCGCTCAGAACTGGAACTCTCCGCCACCTTTCTTTACCACCACCGTCACTTCTAATCCACCTAACCGCTGATGACCTAAGGATTATTGTCTTCGCTTTTCTTATACAGAGATCCAGGGGCTACGCGCATGGCCTCCAGGAGCAGAGAGACCTGGGTTCAAATCCTGAATGGATCATTTCCAAAAAGAAAGCGGTCCCATCCTTCAGGGCAGTGCAGCGGCTCGGCCCACACTGAGGCCAGAACCAAACAGGCCCCTGCAGAGCGTCAGCGATCAACCCGCTCTTTTATTTGTCCGACAAATACTTTTTGACACCTCTCATGTTTCCGTGCTGGTGCCAGGATAAACTGGTGAACACGATGGATGTTTCCAGTCTCTAGGGTTCAAATCCCAGTGTGAGAAGGCTGATGAACCAGAAATAAATGCGAAATTAAATACGCGACGAGTGCTGCATTTAAATAGTGAAAGGGGCCAAGAGACCTTATTAAAGGGCCCTAACCTTGTTGGGGGGGAAGGTGGTTAATAAAAGGAAGATACAGGGAATAATAATAATAATAATAACTGATACCTATCGAGTGCTTACCATGCGCCACTGCAGAGTGTCTAAGGTTACCTCTCTGTTAACAGGTACCATTTTCATCCTCAGTTGGCAGAAGAAGCTGAGCCCGAGCGGTTAAGTCCCTCGCCTCAGCTCACTAGGCCAGCTGGTTAGTGCACTCAGGGATTTTCAAGCCAGTAGTCTAAGCCCAGAGCCCGCTTCTCAAGCCTCCCACTGCACTGCCTCTGGGCCAGGCTGACTTCCAGGTGCTGGGGCAGATGCGCAGACCCAGGTAGCTCTGTCAATTTTCTAAAGCTGCCTGCTGGCCCACAACCAGCAGCCACATACACCGCGATGCCAGACGGCTTCTGACTCGTGAGAAAAGTAGCCCCTTAAAAACATTTATCCAGAAGAGACAGAGGCTTATATGCAGGAACGGAGCAGGGAGAGGTGTCACAGCCTGAGGAGGGGGTCTTGTCTTGGGCAGATTGGGGACCAGGCTGAAGAAGAATAAAGGATTTCTAGGGAGCTAAAGCAATAACGGAGCAGATGTCTTGTTAGCTAGAAGGGACATTTTGAGGGGTCACCAGTTTGAGGCGCTGCCAGGGTGAGGGGTAGCGCCCTTCCGCTGCCCCCCAGCCCCGCTTGTGCAACCCTGCGGCCTGGGCGCCCCTCGAGCCAGGCGCACGCGCCCACAGAGCAACATCTGAGCCGCAGCTTGGAGCCCCGCCAGGAGGGAGGGCTCGCTGGCCACTGTCCCACCCGCGGGGCTGCTCCGCCCCCGCCCCATGCGCCGGGCCTCCTGCGCCTGCCCTCCCTCCGCCCTGCCCGCCACCTCTCTCCCTTCTTCCTACCCCTTTGCAGAAGTTCGAGGAAACTTTCCTAAGTCCCTTGACCCTCCTGGCCGACTTGTCCGCTGAGCCAGGTAAAAAAAAAAAAAAAAAAAACGCTCTCCGCTTTCCTCCTTCCCCAAATGTCCCCTCGAGCGCTTTGTCCAAGGCCCCTCTCCAGATGTGTGCCAAAGGTTCTCCAATCTTTGCCAAGTCCCTCTTGGCCCACAGCTCCCAACCTCCTGTGTGCAAGAGTTTACCCAAATGCGTGGCAAAGGACCCCCTTCCGAGGGCGCTGCAGAGGGTTACAAAGACCCTCCACTGTTTGCAAAAGCGACCCCTGTGGGCCTTTTGCCAAAGGCCTACCAAAAAGCTTGGCCTTGTTAGCCAACCCTCACGGGTCCAAAAGTTGTTTACAAAGCCGACCCCCCCCCCCGCCATGTCCCCCAGATACTAGACAATGTCCCCGTTATTTACAAAAGCGCCTTTCCAGCTGTTTGCTAAAGCGCCTCCCTTCCTTCCCTGCGCGTTGCTCGCCTCCCTGCTATGTCGTGCAACTTGCCAAGTTGCTTATCGAAGGTCTTCTCCACTTACCAAAGCTCCCAGACGGTTTCCAAAACAGGTCCCTCCTGCAGCTGGCCAAAGACCCCCGCCACCACTCCTCCCCATCTCCCTCCCCACCCCAAGCTGCTGTTTACTGAAGCCCCTCCCCCACGGTGTGTGCTCCCCCCGGGGATGGGTGAAGGGAGGTGTGGTGGCGAGACCCCCATCCTCCGCCTCCGAAGTTTGTCTCAACGTGGCTCTTTGAGGCTCGCGGAGCAACTCACCACAGCCAACTCTTTGTCCGTTTTGGGGGCGACATCTCCAGGGAACTTGATGATGGGCGATGGCCGAGCGGCGGCGCGGCCCAACAGGCAGCCCAGGACGCACAGCGCCCGCAGAGGGCCGGCGAGCGCGCCCCGGGCCCCTCGCGCCTCGGTCATTGCGCTCCCG
>NW_011888832.1:1690757-1694495 GCF_000151845.1 Pteropus vampyrus
CAGCCTGACCCAGGGAGAGAGGCCTTGGCTGATTGGGGGAGGGTGAGTCTGAGGTCAGTGGGGAGGGGGGTTGCCTCCTGGCTGGGCCCCACTTGGCTCATGTCCATGGCCTATGGAGAGCCGGAGAGCCAAGTTGAAGAGGCCGGAGCTGGGAGTGAAAATGGAAAAAGTTGTCTCACCAAAGCAGGGTTTGCAAACTCGTGGCCTGTGGGCTGAATCCCGCCTGAACAGCATTTTGAAACTTGGGAAACTTCACGTAAAAATCTGACTTTCTGCTTTCTTTTAAATGAAATTCCCAAAGCTCTGGCAATCCTGGGTGCCAACTTCCACGTGACAACAGTTAGCCGAAGCGGCTGCTCCCTGTACGTGAGGCATGTACTTTGGTTTGCCACAGTCCCCACCGTTCCCTGTTGCCTTGCACGTGACACGCTTGCTTAGTTTCGCTCATTTATATCACTCGCCCCTGCGGAGGAGAAAGGGGCCACGTACGAAACCCGACAAGCTCAGGGGAGGTCTGCAGGTGGGTCTTACAAACTCAGAGACTGAAAGTAACCACTCAGGATGGTCTGAACATAAAAATTCCTGAGTAAAAGCCGGTCATGGCAGGTCATGGGAGGTCAGGGTGAGTAGTCTCATCCCAGGCCTGTAGCTTCCTTGACTAAGATCAGTCTTCATGGTTAGTGAGGCTGTCTGTTATCTTTTTGCATCTCAGATAACCTACCTTTGAAATGTCAGAGAATTTCCTTTTTCAGATCCCTCAGGGCACCAGAATCCCTCCTTGTTATCTTCCCCAAAATACCATCTCTTAGTTACTGTATATGTTAATTATTAAGTGTCCTGTACCCACCAGTGTAAAAGAAGTATGTGTCTCTCTGTTGTATTTTTCCTCCAATCCCAGAGATTCTCCCACTCTGCTTTCTCCCGCCCCCTTCGTCTACCACCAGTGGATTTCCCGTAACCCTCCGTACGTCTCCTCTTTGGATTCTAATGTATAAAGTAAACTGCAAAACGCCATTCTCTGGAGCCTTTTCCCCATCCGTTGAGATTTTGCTCCCCAGCAACTGTCATCAGTTTGGCTCACATAAACTCTTATAAGACTTTTTCTTAAGCAGAATGTTCTTTCGTCGACATCTACTTGGAGCAGTCAGCAAGACTCCAAAGAAGCCCCTCCAGGACCCCCCTGTGACCCCGACCTGGTACTAAGTACTAACAGGGGGCCCGTTGGCCCACTGGCTCCCTGCTTTGTATCGGGTGAGCTTGGTGAGTTTTTCTTGGAATTCTGGTCCTTCCTGTTTGAAGTCTCTGCCTTTATTTGAGCAGTTCTTTAAAAAAGAAAAAAGAAAAAAAAATTCTTGAGGTGGCACTAAAGGTTAAGGGTTGAGATTACTCAGAGACAGGAGAAAAACAATGGTCGGCTGTTTTTTTTTTTAATTCCAGATTTGTGGTTGGAACGGCTTACTTACAGTCTGAACAAAACCTTTTATTGGATACATGAGAGCCTGGACTATCAGCTCTGGAGATAAGGAACAATTTAATCCCTCTAGCTCGAGTTTCTGATAATCTTAGGTGACTAAGAATCCATGTGGAAGTGTTTTGAGGGTGCCCCCTCAAAACGAGCAGGGCCCCATCGGGAATTCCAGACAACTGTCATTCAATAATTGAGTCGTCCGCGGACACGCACAGAAAGGCGGGTTACCTCGCGCTTTGGAGAAACTGAGACACACAAGAGGGTCGAAGCGATCCCAGAGGTGACGGCCCCTCGGATCTCAACCCATAAGCCGCCCCTTCGACCCACTACACGATGTCCCTAGAAATTTGTTCAGATTCTGCAGATCTCAAAAGAAAACTAAAATTAACAAGGGAAATCGCATCTCCAAGGCTGACAAGCCCCCAGCCCCCAGTCCCCAGCCCCTACAAATACTTCTGCAGAGGTACTGTATATTCGTAGGGGACCTTTACTTGCAAGTACTTACAGAAATGGGAAGATTTAACGAGAAGCGATATTAACTTAAGATGGCCAAAATGGAGCTCTTTTAACACTTAAATTATTATTATTATTATTGTTGTTATTTTGCACACTCCATAGGAAAAAAAAAAGCCAGCTTTAAAATCAAACTGAATGAATGGGCGGCTTACCTCCACTGGCAAACAGAAGCCTCTGGAACGGAGCACAGAGGGACTATTCTCTCGCCAGAGACTGTTCCTGAACTAAAGAAGGCTTCCGAAGCTGCTCAGTGTCGACGCCCCATTTTTCCCTGTTCTCCGAGTGCCCACTGGACCTCTACTTTTTTGTCTAGACTCACTCTCCTTTCCTCCCCTTCCTTCGCTTTCTCTTCTGCACCTCCTCCACCATCGCTCCCCATCGACCTAAGGGAGACTCAGAATAGAAAACCAGAACAGGATAGACCAGGGGAAAAACAAAACAAATTCTGGCAGCTCCCTTTGGAGAAAAGCCAGCCTCCGGGAGAGGGGAACCAGCGATTGTTTATGTTCCTTGGACGAGAACAGAATGAAAGAATCTACCTAAAGATACCCCCGACCCTCTTGGGAACCCTGATAGGTTCACAAAGGAATCGATTTAACCGTTAGAACGTAAGATCCTGGCCATGCTGGTCTGTTCCAGTTAATGCACCTACTGGTTTCCAAGAGGAACGCAACAGAATGGATAAATAAGGTTTGCTGGGAAACTCCTGTAGAGGACTTTTTAAAAACAGAGAGACAGACGAGAAAAAATGCAGGGAATTATCCCACTGGCTTTACTAAGCCATACTTGAGATTTTTTTCCCCCTGGAAAATGGACTGGACCAAGATCCAACAATGAAAAAGAGAGACCAGTGCAGGCGCTTGATTTCCTGGGACATTTCAAAAACACTTTGAAACAATTCTCAGGTCTTGTCTCCAGACAGTTTTAAGGATCCTTTTGATGATCCTTAAATTCGGCATTTTTGGAAGGACTGAAGGAAGAACTTAAAACTTTGATTAAACGACATAAATTAACTTGGCGAATCATGCGTGCTAAGGAACTGGCAATTCTGGCTGATCAACTACCTGAAACTATTCAAAAGGGAGAAAAAGACAAAGCTGCCAAAATCTTGAACTTTCAGCTTCAGGAATGAAGCAGGGAAGTCAGACCTCCCCGGAAGTCTTTTAGACGAAGGGAGAGAGAAGTCAGTTCTTGTGATGAAAAAGTCAGGTCACCTTAGGAAAGATTGTGGAAAAATGAAATGGGATTTAGAAAAACGAAAACGGAAGTGAGCACAGGGCACCCCGAAGATTCTGTGAGGGTCTTTCCCCTTCTCTTTACTAATTCTTTAGGAGAAGTTGAAATTACCATAAAAGGGGACGTTACTAAGGCCCTTATAGAGACTGGTACTATTCGTCCGTTATGAAGCCAGCTAAGTCGCCCTCTCCCTGCCAGTAAAGCTTTTATACAGATGGTGGGGACATGTAATCAACCGACGTCTGGTTTTAAATCAGAACCTGTTCCTTTCCGGCTAGAAAACGGAACAAGGCGACATATATGTTTTACTAGTCAAATCTGCTCCAATTCCTCTGATAGAGGGAGAATTGCTTGAAATCAGTGACACCCACATAATCCAGAAGGGTGAAATGTATTCATTTAGAACTAAATGGATCAGATAGTGAACCAGTTGGGAAAATAATGATTTTAAAGGAAACTCCGCAAGAGGAAAGTAATTTTGAGACTGACTGAACGTTTGTTACAAGACGTTCCGATGC
>NW_011888832.1:1695890-1700646 GCF_000151845.1 Pteropus vampyrus
ACAAGCTGAATTAATTGCTCTAACTTGAGCTTGTCAAGTGGCCAAAGATCAAAGAGCCAATATTTACATTGATAGTCAGCTGTGCCTTTGGTGTAGCTCACGACTTTGGGATGTTGTGGAAGCAACAAGAATTCTTAATGTCCTCAGGGCATAACAAATGGAAAACAGGTGGCAAAATTATTAGGGTCAATTGGCAACCATCAAAATTCTAGGACATTCTAATGCTGACACGCTGGAAGCTAAAGGAAATCATTTAGCTGATGCTGCAGCTAGACAAACAGCGATACACAGCCAAATTATCCAGACCCAAGAATACTCTTTGCTTCCTATTATATCAATAAAAGACTCGCTTTTATAGTTCCAACGGACAGCTGCAGAAGAAGAAGAGAGAATTTGGCAACAAAAAGGGGGAGCCTTTGACCCAGACAGTGATTTGGAGCCAATCAGAAACCAATCTTACCTGTACGAGCTCGGTTACCCATACTTCAGATTGTTCATGAGCAAACACACTGGGAACCTGAAAAGATGATTTCGTGGCGTAGACAGTATTACTGGAAACCTTCTTCCACTGTGGCTCATAAAGTACATGGAGGATGTTCTGTCTGTCCCAAATGTAACTCTGGAGAGTCACTCCACGGGGTCCCAGGACATTTTCCGCTTCCTTTAGTCCATCCAAGGCATGGTAATTGGATTTTTCCAAATGGCACCATCTCAAGGACACACATCTGCGTTAGTTACGGTGTGTGTGTTTTCTCTCTGGGTCGAAGCGTTCCTTGCAGGAGAGCAATGGCCTTAACTGTAGGTAAATTATTATTGGAAAAAAATAATACCTAACTGGGGGATTCCCTCTGAGTTACATAGTGGCTGAGGGACTCATCTCATTGGGCAAATAATGCAATCCATCAGTAACGTTTGGCCCGGTCTATGACATTTTCATTGTGCCTGTCTCCGCAGTCCTCTGGATGGGTGGGACATACAAATGGAACAATGAAAACTCAAGGAGGTAAATTTTCAGAAGCTTGCAACCTCCCCTGGCCAAAATCTCTCCCTAGAATGAGAGCCTCTCAACCTGAGATCGCCTCCTTTTGGTCAGCACAGCCTTTCTGCTCATTAAATAATCACTGTGCATCTCGATGGAAGGACAGATGACCTGACCTCACCGAAAGGGGACAGTCCGCAGTATTATCGAGGACTTGTTAGCTAACTTAAAGAAAGTGATAAATTAGTAATTGATTCGCTTCACAGAGTGCTCCCAGAAGATGAAGATTTCAAAGACCATGACTTAGAATCAGATGATTTTGTCCATTGGAAAAAGACATCAATCAAAGACTCTCTCCAAGCTCATTGGAAGGGACCTTATCAGGTATAACTAACTAATTTATGTGCAGCAAAACTTAAATGTGTTAACTCAAGGATTCACATTTCTTATAAAAAATAAAAAAAGGCACCTAAGCAGGAATGGAGACCTACCTGTCTCTGACACTCACCTCCACCTACGGCGGACATCAGACTCCTCGAGGATGACTGGCCGCCAGCATCAGAGGTGGACAGCCACCCCAAGACATCGAGAAGGCCTGCAGCTGGAGAGCCTGAGCTTTCCAGCTCGGGAGCCAGTATGTCCCCTCCTCCCAGCTTCGTGTTCTGTGTGGTTTTTAGTCTCCTTTAAAAACTTTTCTCGATAACAGTTGACGTACAATGTTATATTAGTTTCAGGTGTGCAACATAGTGATCAGACATTTATATACCTTGTGATGTGCTCACCCCAAAGAGTCTAGTGCCCACCTGACACCGTATGTAGTTATTATGACATTATTGACTCTATCTTCTGTGCTGTACTTTACGTCCCCTCGACTATTTTTATAACTGGAAAGCTGTAATTTTTACCCCCTTTCACGTTTTTGTTTTGTTTCGCCGAAGCCTGTTTGGGCTGTTTCTGTTGCTTGCAACCAGAGGCTCCCAAATGATTTGGCGAATAGACTTAGGAGAGAAAGCAGGGCCAGCTGCCTGTGGTCACAGTCGTCCTTCTTCGTGTCACTGCCTCTCGGCTCCAGGGACATCGGAGGAGGACTCCCGGGCCCCCCGGTGTGCCAGCACCCACAGCCTTCGGGAAGCAGAGGCAGGACCTTCTCAGGGCCAGAGAACCCCAGGAATCTTTGGGTGTCCTGCCTGCATGCCAACCCCAGGCCCAGGCCTTGGGTTCCAGGCTCAGAGGCGCTGCAGGTCTGGCTACTCTCTGCTTAAAACCCCTCCCCTGACTTCAGCCCACACTTATTCGCATAGACTTCATTTCCTCCCCATGGCCACAGAGCCTGCCTGACCGGCTATGGCCTGTGCACAGCAGTTAGGAGCCCAGGAGGGAGCAGATGGCGCTGCCCAGTGAGGATAATTCCAGGAGAGCTTACCGACAAAGGGCTTAGAGCCGAAGCGTGTGGCTGGGGCGTAGGGGGAGCCGACGTGGGCGTAGGGAGAGCCAACGTGGTGCAGAAGCTCCAGATGTGACCACGGCAGGCCCAGGGGCTTGACAGGGGAGGGCAGTCACGGGAACCTGGAAGGAGAGAGAACCGCACAGGGTAGGCGCCTTGAACAAAGCAGCTGACCCGAAAGGCCACTCAGGGAGGAATCCAGGAATGAAAATGCCCTGGCGTTGTGCTCCTCCCTCCCGCTGGTCCTTTGCTGGGCTCCCCTAGACCAAAGCAGGGGCCCAGGAGCTGGGCGATGCAGTCCCAGGGCGGGTGGGAGGTGGGGCGCCACCTGGTGGAGCAAGCAGAACTCAATCCAGCTCACAGCGTTATGACTGAGTGACTCAAGACTCCGGCTTCTCTTGTCTTATAAGGCACAGACTTCAGCCTAGGTCTCCCCTGTCTGCCACGTGGACGTCGGGTGAGGACCAAGCACTTTAGACTTTGGGGAGTCTGAGCACAGAGTTGATTATTTGTGACCAACAGCAAGGACAGCTTAGGGTGGATCTCAGGTGGGACTTTTCGACATTAAAGAGAAGGAATGAGGCCTCAAAGGGTCGGTGAGGTAGGCTGAGACAACTGTGTCCTTATGGAAACAAAGGACGGGCAAACCACGTTTGGCCTCGCCCAGGTGGGCACAGGGACCTTCACACAGCTAAAAGGTCCCGGGTGGGCTGGAAAGGACAAGTGGGCTGCGGACTCTTGTCTTCGCCGCCTCCGCCTTGCCCCTTGGCCCCCGCAGTTTCTCCCCAACATGCCCACGTGGGCTCGTGAGTTTCCGGGTCACCGCCTCTCCCAGGGCTCTGCCTCCCCCTGCCTGCCTCTCCTCTCTCCCCCTGCTGTGCTTTTAGCTGCAGCCTCTGCCTCTGTGTTTGTCCAGATGTGTGGCCTGTGTCCGGGATGCTCAGGACAGAACGCGGTGTTGGGGCAGCTGCTGGCTGAGCCCGCTCAGCCCCCTTCTCTCTCCTGTTCACGGCACACTCATTTCTTCTTGGGGAACCGCTCATCCCTACCACATGGCCCAGGCCTGGGAGCTCTGAGCCACTTGACAGCTTCTGTCTGAGGGGCACGGCTGATCTTAGAGTGGACAGGGAAGCAAAAGACAGACTTGGGGACACGGTTTGAGACCCTGGATCTAGCTTTGCCCGAAACCCGAATGCCTTGGATTTGTCAGTTTCATGAGCCTTTTTAGCCTTAATCTGATTTGGGGGACATTTCGATGTCACTCGAGGGGTAGGAGTCCCCAGGTGATGAGGCCGTGACAATCGGTCTGTGACGGTGTCAGTCTGTCCATCTGCAGGCGGAGGACCACCTTGTCCTCCGCTCCTGGGGCCAGGTCTTCCTGTCCAGGCAACACAAGGCAGAAGGAAGGTCCCTCCGAGCAGAGACCCAGCCCTCGTGGGCTCCGGGGCACCAGCAAGGAAGGGGCCACATCTCCGCCCCACCTGAGTGGCCTGGAGAGATACAGGTTACCCCAGAATACACGGAAGGCAGGTCGTGAGCTCCCTGTTCTCCAAACAGGCTGCAGCTCCCTGTGCCAGGGAGGCTGCAGAAAGGACCCCAGTGAAATGACCTCTGCAATGGGCATGGTGACAGGCCACCCGGGTCCCCTGGGACTGGAGGACCCATTCCCTCAGCTGCTGGTGTGCTGCGGGCCAGCGGCCGGTCCTCTGGGAATTGCTCCAGCAGAAAAGCACTGCCTGCCTTCCTGGAGGAGGCGGCCCCGGGACTGCTCGGTGCAGGGGTATGAACGAAGCCTCCACCCCCTTCCCCCGCCCACGGGCGCCTTCAAGGGCGTCTCAGGTTTGGAGTTTCCCCTGGAGGTTGCATGAGGCCTCGCTGAGGCCACCCGGTGCCCACTTCCTCCCTTGCCCTGCCCGGCTCCCTCTTTTCTCCCTTTGCTCTGGTGGGGGGGTCCCCAGGGCATTCCTAACAAACGTCCCACTCCCTCGCTCCACCTCAGACTCGGGGCTTCCCACGCAATCCACCCTGTGAGGATCTCCCCACCCCCTGCAAAGCTGCAGGCTCCTTTGGGTTAAGACACGGTCCCCTGTGTGGGGTGGGGTTGGGGACAATGCTTTTCCGGAGGAGCGGGCACCCCTGGGGAGCCCACTCATCTGTGGTGCGGTGGACGGGAGGGCACACGTGATCTGGGGAGGGGGTTGGCTTGCCCAGGCACTCGGGCGCAGAGGGTGGACACTGGATGGGCGGAGGTGCAGCTGGGAAGGGGGAGAAGGAAGTAGGAGTCTGCTTGCTCAGGACGGCCTAGCATGTCGGACTCGGAGGGATCCTAGAGA
>NW_011888832.1:1702826-1704178 GCF_000151845.1 Pteropus vampyrus
GTATGTATTAGTCCCTGTGACTCAAGCCCCTGCGACCGTATTGGTGTGATGTTTATCCCTTTACACATGAGGAAACTGAGGCACAGTTAGTGAGCTTGACCCAGACTGTCTGCTCCGAGTCCGTGCTCTTAGCCGACTGCCACTCCGTGCCCCAGAGCAGTCAAGGTTTGGCTTCTGCACCCTCGATGACATCTTGGTCCCCTCTCTGGCATCCTTGACCCCGCCTGCCTCCCTGCCTGGGTGTCTTTGGTCCTATTTGTTGATTTCCCTGTGCCGGGCACTGAACATACAGCACAGATCAGTTACAGTGATTGATCTCATGGTGCTGGCCTGTGGGGGCGGAGTGAGAGGAGACGGGCGGTAAAGAGAAGGATGAAGTTGGGGCTGTCAACGGGCCAGACCACGCTGGTTGTCTGAGCCTGTGAAGTGTCCTGGCACAGCCCTTCTGAGATCCTGACTGTGTGTAGGCTGCTTCTTGCCCGTAGGGAGTGCGTACCCCTCTCCAGAGTGGGTACCTTCCCCGCACTAGCCAGGCCCCACCCCAACTCTACAACTGACAAGTGACTGCTCTCTGCCGGTGCCCGGGCAAAGACCAGGAAGCCCGTGACTTTAAGCCGGAGGTGATCTGTCTGTTTTCTGTGCACCCCCGCGAGGTCTCTGCATGGCTCAGAGAGGTGGCTCTAAGACTCTGCCCCGCCGCGTACTCCAGAGAAAGAGCAGAGTGAGCAAGGAGCAGAGATGGACGATCAGCTCATGTCGTGGGACCAGGAGGGGACCGAGGAGCCCGAGGTCTGGCCGGTTCCCCAGAATGTCTCCTGCCTTCAAATTCTGAAGCTTCAGGAACCGATCTCGCTATCAAACAGCCAGCTGGTGACCCCAATCCTCCTGCCACAGCAACAAGCCCTGGCTCTTGTTTTTCTGAGAATCCCGTCAATCCCCTTTCCTGTAAGTACCGCCCGTGCTGCCCCCACCGGGGTCACGGCGCCCGCTGCCTGTGTCCTCGTCCTCGCGGCGTGCCCAGGGCACCGGCCTCCCTCCTCTCCCTCTTCCCCTCCAACAGGAAAATCAGCTTCACTCGATGTCGTCCACCAGCTGCCCAGCCACAGCCCAGAGACCACAAGCCCCCAGGAAAGGCCGGTGACTCCTGGGGGCCCGACCGTGTGCCCCAGTCCATCTCCAGCTCTAGAATTTTCTCCGTGTCTTGTGCCCACTCTCGTCAAAGTCACTGACCCTTGCCGTCTGCCCCCGGTGACCAGCACCGAGGGCGGTCAGCATGGGAGGCACTGCCCCGCGGAGGCTGAAATAAGCAGCTCAGCGCAGAATCCGGGAGGGACTTCGGGTGGCGTGGAAGG
>NW_011888832.1:1706158-1707565 GCF_000151845.1 Pteropus vampyrus
GAGCACGGCACGGCTCACTGACTGTGACCTCCGGTGACTTGGCCTCATGGAACGGACTGCGTCTGTCCCGCAATCGTAATAACCGTCCCTCGGGGCGGGGGCAGAACCCGTTCGTGTTTATTCAACACTTCACACAGCCCTGGCATGCGTGTAGTAAGCGCTAAGTGATCGATCGTTATCTTTATAATAATGGTGTTCCCCGCAGGGCTTGCCAAACTGGTCCGTGCGCGCGCTCGCCCTTGCACTTATCTGCGCAAGCGATCGAAAGTCTGCCGTGCGCCTGCGGAATGCACGGCCTGCAGGCGGGCTCTGACCCGGCTCCCGTTCGCCCTGAAACAGAACCGCACTCCCCCTGGCCTCAGGGCTCCTCCTGGGGGCTGGAACCGCCTCGGCGGGGAAGGATGTGCGTAGCCCTCAGAACACAGATTCTGTAAGGCTGATCACCCCCGGCCCCGCGCCACAGCAGACGAGCGGCTCCTTCTGCGGAGAGACTGCGCCATCTGGTGGCCACCCTTGGCGAAGCAGCGTCAGGGCTCAGGAAGGCTTGAGTCACGTCATTCTCTGGGCTCGTCGCTCCATCTAGTGGCAATAGTGCGCAATGACAGTCTCTCAGTTTCAACCTCAGACTCACCCGAGGTTCTTTCCAAGGCTCCACTGTAGAGCTACTGAATCAGAATTTTGGAGGGGTGCATCTTTAGAACCTGCATTGTACACAGTATTCCAAGGTGATTCTTAACTCTGTGAAAATTTAAGGTTGAGAAGCATGACCTTAAAGGTTAAGTTCTGCTGTTCAGTAATAAAATCATCACTCACTTCACATGTAGGATTCTCATTCTCAACTTAGAGGTGAGGGAACCAAGGCCCAGAGAGCAGCAGTCACTCACGCACGACCACGCCGTGTGCCAGCAGGCACCTTCCTTCCTAGCTCTGCGGCCTGTGGCAGAGCCAAAAGGAAGCACGTTTGCAAGCCAGGAACCGGGGTTCCCCTACCTGCACTTGGCAAATCAAGGCCTCTGCCAAGGTGAGATGCTGTCACTTGGGCGAGCCCTCCTGGCTTCTGGTCACACGATGCTGCAGTTTATCTGTGTATCTTGCTTGCCTGTTCTTCAACCAAGTTGGGGTGAGGGTGGGGTAGGGCACCGCCCTGTCAATCAGAGCTAAGGACATGGAAAGTCTAGAATAAATAGTAGCTGACATTTGTTGGCAGGCATTAGGATATCATCAGGCCCTATTCCAAGCACTTTGTATGTATTAGTTCCTGTGACTCAAGCCCCTGCGACCGTATTGGTATGATGTTTACCCCTTTACACATGAGGAAACTGAGGCACAGTTAGTGAGCTTGACCCAGACTGTCTGCTCCGAGTCCGTGCTCTTAGCCGACTGCCACTCCGTGCCCCAGAGCAGTCA
>NW_011888832.1:1709505-1710369 GCF_000151845.1 Pteropus vampyrus
TGGATTGGGGCCTGCTGAGTGCACTTACTCCAGGCGGGAGCGGGGTGAGGCTGGAGTGTCGCTTGAGCAGGTAGCAGGCAGGCCTGATGGTCTTGCGAGTGGAGGATACCGAGGCCACAGAGGAACCTATGGTCGGTGCACCCTCCTGCGGGAAAGACGGCCCGGGCGACAGTGTTCGAAACGCTCTCAGGCCTTGCCTCCTCTGCTCACCCAGCGACTTAGAGCCAAACGCTTTCTGATGCTTGTTGAACCAGAAATGTTATTTACTGAGTCTCTGATCCCTCCATTTTGGGGGAGGGAAGGGGACATCAACATGGGGTTGTTTTTAAAACATGAATCAGTTACAGTTAGCTCTCCCTGCCTAACAAGTGACTCCAAAACTCAGTGGCTTAAAACAACAAACATTTATTATCTCTCGTTAGTTTACAGTCTGCCTGTGCCATTCTGCTGCTCTGGGTTGGCTCAGCTGGGGGCGGGTCGGTGTAGGTGGGCCAGGCTGGGACACTATGGCTCTGCTCCACATGGGCTCTGATCCTGCAGAAGGCTGGTCTAGGCTTGTCCTTGTGGTGAAAACAGCCTTCCAAAGGAGACGGTGGAGGTGTGCAAGGCCCCTCGAGGCCCAGGCTCAGCACGGGCACACTTTGAACTGTCACATTCGATGGGTCACAGCAGCTTCAGTGGGTGGGGAAATAGACTGCAAGGCAGGATGGGAGGAGCTATGAGTTGCATTGCATAGGTTGCGGTTAAAGAGAGATATGGGCTATTTTTGCAATCGATCTACCCACTTGCTAATTCTTCTAGTTTCTCTTAATGAGTTGGGAGATCCAGATTCTCACTGGCCACAGTGGACTGGAGCCAAGTAGC
>NW_011888832.1:1711614-1728832 GCF_000151845.1 Pteropus vampyrus
CAATCGATCTACCCACTTGCTAATTCTTCTAGTTTCTCTTAATGAGTTGGGAGATCCAGATTCTCACTGGCCACAGTGGACTGGAGCCAAGTAGCACAGTGGACTGGAGCCTTTTGGACAGAGTGTCCTCTCTCAGGCTTGTACGACCTCTCCAGGCCCGCATCACTTGGGTCCATACCCACCTGGCCCCCTGAAGGTAAGCGGATTGGCAGCTTCTTCTAACACTACCAACCCACGCTCACTAATCACCTCTGGGTCACCAGCATCTAAAGGAGGCAGTCGAAGCTCCTTAGTGTGACATCACAGGCTTTTCCCTGTGACCTTTGCAGGCCCACCGTCTAGCTCTGCTGTACATCGCTGGCGCCGGCTTCTCCTCCCGCCCTCATCTTTTATCGTGTGTCTGCAAACACGAGACACATTCTTCGCGCACCTCAGCATCTGTCTTCTTCACAGGCTGGTCCTTCTGCTGGGCAGGCTCTTCCTCTGCCTGGAGAAATTCCTCGCCCCCAGGGCACAGGCTGACGAAATGTCTACAGTCTGGCTTCATCCTTTTGAGCCTCCCCCAGTCCCACATCCCGCATCCTGACTCAGCACAGTGAATTCTTCCTTCCTTTCTCTGCCTTCAAGAGTGCTGTGAACACAGCCCTCTGGCCCCGCTCAGTGTCACCGTGGATGTGCCCGCTGCCCAGCGCTCTGTTTCCCTCCGGGGAGACTGTGAGTCTCACATGGGCAAGGAGTGGGGAGGCTACTGTGAGAACGCAGGCTTCGGGGCCAGCCAGACCGGGGTTCAGGTGCTGGCTCCACCGTCACGAACCAGTTACCCTGGGCAAATCGCTCGAAGATCTCTCTGAGCCTCGGTTCCTCCATCTATAAAATAAATTCGCTATATATCTACCTCGGGTGTTGTTCTTGGGAGGCTTAATTGAGATAACACACAGAACGTCTTTAGTAGGATGCCCGGGACGTAGTAGATGCTCAGTAAATGTTTCTGTGTCTTTCTCGACGATAAATAATATTTTCGTGCTTTGATCCATGTCAACTTCTTAATCACTAATTTACAAGGATGGGAGTGAGGGACACAAAACATGTCCGCAAAGCACTTGAAATTATTACTGTTCCGGGATCAGAAGACAAAGATTAGTTGCCTGTCTCTGTCTCACAAACAAATTAATGGAATGGCAGCTTTTGGTGCAAAAAAGGATTCTTGTTGGAAGGATTAGATGTACTAAATCCAGCTAGAATATACTGTGATCTTGAGTGTGTGTGTGTGTTTTAAGCAAAGCTGCAATAATCATACACTTACAACTAATAAATTGGGCCCTTTAATTCCTCTGCAATAAGCCTTCGAAATATAATCTGTCATTTTAGACTTACAGAACATGATTTTTCATAATTATAATTCTCCAGCACACATTGCTACTTATAATTAAATTCACTTTTAAGAAATCCAAAGCGTATTTTTTGTGGATTATCTGTTCGTACGATGTCGTAATGGTAAAATGAATGTATAATCTGTTGAATAAATTTGGTTAGTTCTTATTCAAAAAACACACATTCTACTATTGATCAAAAGCTGGAAAGACAGATAAGATGAACAAAACATATATGATTTCTCAGCAACAGGCTCAAACAAAGAACAAACCTAAGCACGTCTCTCCACCCTGCTTCTCAGAAAGGGACGTAAGCCCCATGGAAGAAGGAAATTTCGAAACGGTTGAAAAATGCAAATGTTAAATTATGGCTAAATTATCAGCTGGAAATATGCAGACCCCAAAATTTTGAAAAGCAGTTGAATAAAGACCCCAGGCTGGATGAATGGAAAACAGACCGCAAAAGCCCCCACATCAGTGAATATGTGCAGGAGACATGTATAGACCAATGACCTAAGCAAATAAAAAGAATTAAAAACCAAAAAACGAGAACCTTGAACTCAGAGAAACAGACATAGAGAGCAGTCGTGCCCGGTCTAATGGTACCATTTTGAGCACTTATTTTTTATTTATTTTTTATTTTTTAGGCGAGGCAACCCTTGGTTGACCTCATAGATTGCAAGGACCTTGTCAGCTCACAATCCCTTATTATTATTATTTATTATTTTTTATGCCTACGGCACCTGGTCTTCCTCGGTGGTCTCCCATCCAAGTACTAACCAGGCCCAACCCTGCTTAGCTTCTGAGATCACATGAGATCGGGCTTGTTCAGGGCGGCATGGCCATAGACCTATTTTGAGATTTTAATAAAGAACAGCCTAGAAGCTATGTTGCAGTTTTACAACTCTAGACGTAAATGAGCTCATGCTTTATTACTCAAATTAAGGTCAAGGCCAGAAGCACCTCTAACAGACGTGTCTCTCCATCAGCTTTAAAAGTAAATGCTTCTCAAAGATGAGATTTCAAGCGTGACGGGAAATTTTCTGCCCGTCCACAGAAAGGTCTTCCCACATTTATTCCTCTGCCTGAGGTCCAGGAGTTCTCAGCTAACATGGCGACTTTTCCTAGGAGGGCAGCTTGAATGACAAATACGTAGCACGAATCTGAGCCCCTATCGACAGAGGTGTGAGAGAAAGGGCAGCCCCTTCACTAAGGACAGTGAGAATGAGTAGAGGGCCAGAGTGATTTGTCGCAGAAGTGGGGGGAAGGTAATGAGGGCACGTGTGTGTGTGTGTGAAAGGAGGATTCCACGTCCTGCTCTCATAAGGTACCAGTGGCATCAGGTAGGGGATAGTTTAGGGCTGGCATCTTCCCAGGGTCCTCATAACAGCACCGTAGAGCGGGGCCTGCCTTACACATTTTATTAAAAGACTCCCGTGCTCCACCACCTACAGGCACAAGGACAGATGGGGGCAGGGGACACAGGACGCTGTGCCCCTCTTAGTGAGAGCTCTTCTCTGCAGCCCAGGCAGTCGCTCATCTCTGAGGACATGACAGATGCCACTTTCCTAGGTTCTTCTCTGGCTGATGTAACATTTAGCAATTTCGGTGGCATTTCTTGTGGTTACGGTCCAGACAGGGCACAGGGAGGAAGTCGTGGCAGATTCAGGCAGGTGAGCCTGTAAAGGCCAGCTCACCAAACCGAGGCGATGTCAGCACAAAGGTTAGCATTAGCCTGGGGCCTAAAATGAGGTTGAGAACCAGACCGGAAATGTCACTGTGGCAACTTAGAGTCTCGTAAAAGATTCTCCAGGTTGTGCTATGGGAAAAGAGAGGCCCGAAGAAGGGAAGGCATTAGCCCAAGGTCACATGCAACTTAGAAGCCATGATAGGGCTAAAGACTTTAGCTTTTGATTCCTAGTTTGTGCTTAAAACACATACACATAATATTATTTAAAAACTATATCTGGCTGCCTCCCTCCCTAAAGTCAAGATAGGACCAGAATAGAGCTAGAGATAAAATTGGACTGGGGTTAGACTCGTTCTTGTTTCTGTCTTATTACCTTGCATGTGAAGGCATTAACGAATAGTCAGTGGATGGACAGGTACACAGATGGGTAGATGAATATGTGGATGGTTGGACAGACAGACAAATGAATGGAAGGATGGATGGGTGACTGGCTGGCTGGATAGATGGATAGATGGATGGATGGATAGATGGATGGATGGATAGATGGATAGATGGATAGATGGATGGATGGATAGATGGATGGATGGATAGATGGATGGATGGATGGATGGATAGATGGATGGATGGATAGATGGATAGATGGATAGATGGATGGATGGATGTTGAAATTAAGGAAGGGACAAGTCTGAGGCCTAAAAGTCCCCTCCCAGAACTGAAGGCCAGTTCAGTTCCCCTTAAATGGTTTGTTTTGGTCATAGATTTGACCCTAACTTATGTTAAACATTTAATAAGTAGCCAATACAAAACCAGGAGATTTCACATGTAAAAAATTCAGATTTCTGAATTTTCTTGAAAAAAAAAAAAAATCCGAAGACATAATGAGCCCAGCCTTGCATCCCCACATGTAAAATTTTTTGAAGCTGAGCAGCAACTGTCCCTTTTGAGTGGAGAACGATTTCTAGTTTACTGCAGCCCTCACCCGTCCCTACTACCTCATACCTCCCCCACACCCTCAGTTACGATCGTCTAGCTTCGTAGCTATCTGTGCTTTCGAACCCCGAGTTAAAAACATTCCTGTGTCACTCTTGTTTCCCTCGATTCGCTGATACTGGCTCCAGTCAGTCTGAGGCTGGTGTCTGCACCTCTAACTTCTCCCTACTCTTCTTGCAGTCTGGGCTGTGCACCCTGGTGATGCTGGCCCACGCCTTTTAAGTCAGGCAGCTCAAGATACAGAGAAGCCTCAATCAAGCAGGCTTCTGTGGTCCACCTCCCTCCACACTCCCACGGGGATGGCGAAGTGCCTGGACAGATCTCTCCCCATTTAGAGAAGAAGGGGAGGGGGGTGGGCGTCGAGTGCCTGTGCCGGGTGGACAAGCAGGCAGGCTCGGTGGGGAGAAGCAGCCAGACATTCGGGTGTTAAGAGGGAATGATTTCTGAAAATGTCCCTTATGCACTTTTGTATTTCATTGACATTTTAATTAAGATGAGAGCACTCTTTGGGGACCTCTACGCTGAAGTCGAAATCACTTTAATATGCCGCCCTAGCATCAAGCTAGAGATGAATGGAAGCCTGGGGTTCTCATAGGTTTCATGGTACTTAGTGAATCTTTTTCACAATGCATTATGATGTTAAGACGGTTTATGAGTTTCCATTGGCTGAGTGCGGCCATATCAAATTATAATTTTGCTCAGTGGATTTTGCTTTAAGAAGATTAAAGGGCACACAGGCCTTCCCCTATGAGAAGCAGGTCCCAGGATCACCTTGAGCTCAAGGCAGGACCCAGGAATTAAAATCTTTGCTATAGAGGGCGAGGTGGGCTCCCTTGGAGGGGGCGGTAGTGTGCTCACGGCTCTAGGGTCAGAACCCTAACTTAACAGCGTGTTCGAGCTGGGGGTGAGTCCACGCGTGCTAGGAATTGCACCGCACACGAGAACTTCCCCAGCCCTCGCCGAGGTATTTGTTTGCAGAGCTGTGCACTTTTATATCTCGTTTTGGTATTCAAATTTTTTTCTCTTGGTGGCTGAAACCTGAACACAATCAGAGGTTCCTGATGTGAAGTATTCCCACCATGCTTTTATCCACAGCATCAGTTTGATGTAGCTCTCTGATTGGTGTAAGCTTACAGCCCTTGTACTTTATCAAATCGTTTTATCTCTATCAGCAAAATTTTGTGCAAAATGGCTCCCACAAGCATTGGGAGTGATATTATCAGTCTAAAATAATTATATAGTTTCCAAACCATGAAAGTAATGAATAATGTTGAAGTAGAAGCTGTTGCTAAGGTTTGAGAATTCCAAAGAAGTTGGGGAAAAGATGGTTTCATTTAATTCACGTCTTTAAAATAACTGAGTGCTCATCTGGAAAAAATATGAAGTTGGGTCCCTACCTCACGACTTGTAGCAAAATAAATTTCACATGAATCAATGTTTTTACACATTCAATAAAACATAAAAGAATGAGAAGAAAGTATGGGGAAACTTTCAAATAATCTCAGAACGGGTAGGGATTTTCAAAACATGACTGAAACCCCAGAAGCCATAAAAGAAAATATTGATCAATCTGTCTACAAAGAAACATTTTTAAGCCGGCACAACAAAAAGTCAAACATTAAAAGTAACATAGACATGAAAAAACATTTGTTCTTTATATCACAAAGTTGAATTAACTATATGCGAAGCTAATACATGTAACTGTATGTAAAGTTAACAAATGTATTTAGAAAGTATGTAAGTGGAGATAGTTTTCCCTGCCAATTTCACTCTGAGAGTTGTTTTTTGGTTCCGTCTTTTCGTTTTTTAAAGACCACATGAGGTGATAGGTGAGAACATGGCCTGCGCTTTGGGAAGAGCTGTGCGTGTTCATAGTTACCAGAGTTTTCATACCTTTTGCCAAACTCAAGCTTTGGCTCTCGTTAGAAGTGCCACCTCTGAGCCTTCTGCCGGTCCATCCACAGTCCGCCTGCTCTGGGCCGTTTGCACCGCAGGGCGAATGAATGGGTCTGGCCAAGGAGAGTGTGGCCGAGAACACACAATAGAACTGGAAATAATAGCAGTAACATTAATGGTGACAGGTACTCAGTGCTGACTCTGCACCTGTCTCAGCCGAGGCCTATCCTGAGGTGTGACATAGAAGAGAAAAAGGGGAGATAAATTATGGGTATTTCAGAATAAACCTGCGGACGGAGGCCCGTGACCCCCATCCATGGTGTGTGTGTGTGTGTGTGTGCGCATGTGGGTGCATGTCTGTGTCTCTATGTGTGTGCGCACGTGTGCGCATGCGTGTGCATGCGTGTATGTGCTGATTAGGGCACTGGCTTTTCTCATCTCCTTCTCCTTCAGCACGCTCCGTCACGACAGCCCTGGGTGACAGTTCTTATGTCTGTTTCAGACGAGGAGACAGAGGGGTCAACGTCTTCTGTGCCTTGCCCAAAGCCACATCCTTAGGAAGTGTTGGGGCTGGACCTGGAAGCTTCTCTTGACCATTATCTGTGGATCGATCATCAGAGGTGACCAGAGCACGGGACTGGCCCAGTTTTGAGAGGAGGGAAGTGGAGAGGGGTAGTGCCAGGAAAGCCGAAACTGGAGTGCACGGCGACCGTGAACGTGAGGCGTTTTCGGATTATCGGGTTCAATGCTCCTGTGTTCTCCACGGGGGGCATGGGGAAGGTGACAGTTTCAAGGACACACGGTAGTTTGCAATAGAGAAAGGGTCATCGCAGTGGCTGCTGGGACCTGATTCTGGAACCTAATGCCTTAACTCAGGGCTTTGCCATTTGCTGTCCCCCTCCTGCGGCAAACCTCGTGAACCTGCGTGGCCAGAGGGAGGGGAACCCCCGGCCCCCGCCTGGAGGGTCTTTGTTCTGTTACCCCGTCCTCCAGAACATGCCATGGGTGATCTTCCCATGACGCTTTCCCTCTTTGGACTTTGAGAAGTAAACACCCAGCTCGGACTGGGATGCAGCCCCCTGGAGCCCGTGGGAGTGTTAAAAGTTAGCCAGAGGGACACGAGAGCATCAGAAGCTTAGATAAAGGAAAGAGATCTCAGGCAAGAGTTAAAATAAAGACGCAACACCTAAAACACCCTGTGAAATGGAGAGTTCTGTCCCCACCACCCGCCTCCCCCCCGCCCTGCCACAAACGTCCGCAGGAGATGACTCAACTCCTTTATAAAGTGGCGAGTTTCATGTGAGCACAGATGCATTTTGTTTTCCTATGAGGAATCGATGATTAAATTATCAGAAACCAAGCTAAAGAGCAGGCTGCTTGCAGCTCCCCTGCACCTCCCCAGCGTCCCCAGCTTATGAGGTGCAGGCTTTATCTCGGAAGCTTCAGTTTAAATGTCCAACACGTCTTATTAATGAAAGTAATAAGCTGTTGTTTATATATGTCATAATGGGGAATATGACTATTTAATATAAATCTGACATTTAAATTCCACTTAGTTCTGAGATGTGGATGTTATCAAGGCATAACTCTGTACCCTGGAGTAAAAACTCTCTGGGTTTGCATTTTAAAGCATTGAAGTTTTCAAAGTAATCAGGCCTCTTTTTTTTTTTTTTTTTCCAGAGGAACCAAATTGTGAAGACATCTGTTCTGTTATTAATTTCACATAAATCTTAAGCTCCTCAAGGCCAGAAATGAGGCTTCATTCACGTCGAATTAATGAAACATGATTGTGAGCCCCTCGCATGGAGATGCTGTCACACAATTCTGAGCTGCTTATAAGCGCCGAGTAATCTCAGAGGCTGCCAGGGGACAGCCATGCGAAATCCGCCTCCCCCTCCCCCCACCGCCCGAAAACAATATCCGAAATATCACAACACTAACCATATCCTGTAAGATTAATAGCAGATGAAAATTTCTGGGAAATGAATCAGATTTTCTCAGTAAAGGATACAATGATCCTGAACAAAAGCAGATTGCACAATGTAAGAGCTCTTCGGATACGGTTTAATAACTGTGTCCCCAGCAGCCCTATGGTACCCCAAAAGGGAGCGCCCTGGGGCATCTCCCAGGGATGTCTTTTAGGGGACCTCGCTTAAACCTACATGGCATAGGGTTGAGATGAGAACCTTGACTGGCCAGAGCATGCTACATGTGTCGGGTGTGTGAGAGAATGTGTGTGTGTGTGTGTGTGTGTGTGTGTGTGTGTGTGTGTGAGTGTCTGTGTGTATGAATATGGGGGAGTTTGAGTATAACAGTGTGTATGATTGTGTGTGTGTGTGTACACGTGTCTGGGGTAAATCCGCATGAGAGCGTGTACGTGGAAGGTGAGTTCTATGAGCGTGTGCGTGTGTACGTATGGACGCACGCATAGAAAGAAATCTCTCAAGATAGACGTGAGCTCAGCACAATTTTGAGCCTGTCTGAGATGCTCTTGAAAGGAACTTGCTTCTGGGGTTTTGAGCGTGGGGCATGATTTTTTTGTCAAACAGCTGAAATTGCCAGCAGAAGGACTGTCTGGAGGGAGACATGCCTGAGAGTTCTTAATCAAACTTCCAAGTGTTATTTTTGGTCTTCCGCTGAGCTGGGACCCCCCAAAAAATCTGCATATGGTATTTACATCTCAAATCTTCAGAGTCTCATTAGCTTTGATATTTATTTATTTATTTGCAGAAAGGAATTTAAATCAAACAGAGAGGCACAAAAGCAAAACCTTTGAATGCAGCGCAAAATTAATTAAAACGGGCATCCGACGGATAGAGTAGAATACAATAGGATTCAGAATAAAAAAAAAAAAACAATGAAACTAATTAGGCATTGATGGGAAAAATTCTACCTTGTTTAGTGATCATACACATTGGAAATTGATAAATCACAAGTATTGATATGGGAAGAAAGTGACAGAATTTTACCCCTTGTCTTTCTAGGAGTTTCCTTCTTCATTTCCTTGGACTCTGATCTTCCCAACTAAACTCATCAAATTATTAGGGGTCGTATTTATTATGTTTTGGAGAAATCGGTCTAGTCTATAGCTCTCCCCAATTGTCCCCAGGAAAACATGTAGGTGGACCAAATTACCTGACAGCAGGTAAGACACGACCAAATGCAAGAGAGGTTGAACTCTCACAGTTAGTATTAACACGGTGGTGGCACCAATCTATGTGTGTGAACAGACACGGTCCCAGCTACATTTTTGCCCCTGGATATTTTGAAGCTTTGTTTTACCACCCATGCTTTGTAGATCTGTGAAAAAACATTTCCATCCATCCAGTTGATAAAACCTTTGACCAGCAATACAAGGAAGACTCCTGGCTGCAACAAGGTGTCCTGCTTTCTTGTCGAGAGTTCCTTTGAATGAAATGATCAGTTAGTATTTACGCATTTTGTTCTTCTGTATTATGCAACAGCACAAAGGTACAACCGTCACCGTGGGACAATTTCATGCGTAGCCAGCCTGTCACGAAGTTTTAATGTTGGCCACATGTGTCTCTGGCAAGTATTAGGTGTCCTTTCAGCTTCTTTTAGAATCTCCTTTCCACCAGCCCCCGAGGCCAGCGCTTAAGTCTCTCAGGATGGTGCTGGGTTGTTTCTAGCTTAAAGAGAGTGGGCTTTGAGAAATATCTTGACAAGCTTTAGTTCAATTTTAAAAGATGGCTAAAACACTAAGTGGAATTTCAGGCTTTGTGACAGTTGGATGACAGGGATGTTTTTAAGCAAAAAATCTTTCCGGCGAGCCTTCGAACCAATTCCCCTCTAATGCGTAGAGATAGCTTTGTTTAGATGTCAGTAAATTAAGCAAGAGCTCAGTTTTCCTCTGTGTAAAGTAGACAGAATTGAACTAGAACTAGAATGATTTTTAAGACTTCTTAAAGCCAGTATAATTAATGATTCTTACACACACATGCACATATATATCTGTATCTGTATCTGTTCCTGTATCTGTATCGATGTCTATCTCTCTCTCTAACTCTTTCTCTTTCTTTCTATCCCTAGCTCTCTCTATATCTATGTAGAGAGAACTTCACTGTGTACAAAGAAAACCAAGACTCTTCCTTATAAGTAGCATACGGATTCATTCATTCATTCATTCATTCATTCATTGTGTGTGTATGTGTTTGTATGTATATGTGTCATCTATGGGCCAGGTCCTGTATCACACAGTTCTTCTAATCACTTCATTTAACCCTTACAGCAGTCTTTTCGAAGTGGATAGTCCTAACAGGGCGATAGTCAATTTATTTAACTATCAATAAACCACCATACCTGCCAATCAGAAAGGACACCAGGCACAGCCCTGAAGGCCCTTGTCTTTGCCAGGTATTCACCGCAAGAGGAAGGCCAAGTGCGAGTTGGGGTGACTGAGAGGAGGAGCCAGGGTGGCGAGTAACATGGGGGAGATCTGGGAAGGCAACTTGCAGACCGGCCTGGGAAGAGCCTTACTTTTTAAACAACCAGTGTAGGTCGTACCTTTGGATGTGGCTGAAAATCTGCCCTGATTCGGTCTCCCATTCTGCAGAGGACAGAGATGAGGCTCTGAGAGGCCAAGTAACCTTCTCAAGGTCAAGCCACTAGGAAGTGACAGGCCACTTTAATTCTTTAAGACTCCCAAGTGTGTGCTCTTAAGCACTGCGCTGACCGTAGAGATGTCTGTAAGCTGACTTCACCATGTCCCTGGCTGCTCTAGCTTTTCTTTACAAAGATCCCCAAAGAGGTTCCAGAATCCGCTCTGAGTGGGGGAAAAATTGCCAGATTTAGCAAGAAAAGATACAGGACACTCAGATCAATTTGAGTCTAAGGTAAACAATGAAAATATGTTTGTATATATTTAGTTTATCGCATGGGACTTACTCATCCTGAAAAATTATTTATTATTTATCTGAATTTCAAATTTAACCGAACATCTTGTGTGTTATCTGGCAACTCTAAGTAAGGGGCGTGAAGAGGTCACCAGGACACCAAGACTTTTCAACCTGCAGAAGCACTTGATTTTCAAGGAATCCCTTTTTCTAAAGCAGATGGTTTAGAAAACGAATACTTCCAACTTCACCTCCTGCACTTTCCTGATTCGAAAGTCATAGAATGCCAGGGTAGAGGCCATGTAGGCCGATGCTCTGCTTCTTCCCGCCCTCGCTCCAGTCACAAAGGCCGAACCCGCCACACGGTGGCTTGCCTCTGATGACGGGGCACGGCCCATGATGCGTGTCCTCACTTCCGAAGCACATGGAAACTATTTCTTTCCAGAAGGCCTCTATGGTTAGCTTGCTGCAAGTCTCATGTTTTTTGTTTTTTGTTTTTTTTTTAGCTGCAATTATAATTTCTGTAGCACCCCCACCCCGCCCCCAGCTCAGATGGTATTTATTAGAACACATTGCTTTATAAAAAAACCTGCGCCTTAATTAAAGATTGGTTATCCAAAGCCGGTCTGCAGATGAGAAAAATTAACCGCCGGCACTCCTCTGTTGTTTAGAATTTCGCCATCTACACGCGACGAGGGTCCCCCATGCTTTAGGGTATTCCCTCATCTTCACCTGAGTGCTTCATCGTATGACAAATAGAAATGGGCCACAAGGAAAGAGCTTTCAGAGCAAAGCTGGGCTTGTCTTCTGGTTTAGTCACTCCCTTCCACAGGCTGCTGCACAAACACGATTCTCGGGTTGGAGGTGGCGGGTAGCAAAGGTTGTTTGGTCTCCAGCAATCCTCCCGCCGTCCAGGCCAATGGTCAGTGTCTGCGGCCAGGTGGACGCTGGAAGAATCTGGCCTTGGCCCCACCTGTGAGCCAAGATGAATCAAGTTGCTGGAGAATAAGAATGCCCCTTCTCTGGGGTAGAGCTCCTTAGCTTGAGGTCTATGGAGCAGACAGACGTTCCTGAAAGTTCCATGGCGGGGATTCAGGGAGTCTGTGAATTTAGGTGGGAAAATGTTATATATATATGTATGTGCACGTATTTTTTGTACTAATTTCTAACTGAAATTTAGCTTGTCCTTCAATTCTGAATGTAGGGAACAAACCACAACTGTGTCAGCACCATATACATGTGTGTGATTTTGTACCTTTGTCATCAATAGAAATCACAGTTATTTAATATCACATTATAGTTGCTATCGGATATCTTAAAACGGACCCATGACCATCTTGAAATGATAACTATTAGAGCCACCTCGATATCTTGTTATTTAAAGGTTAACGAAACTACACGAATCACTATATATTTTAAAATTATTTTGATAACTATCATTTAATACAAATGCTTTTCTTTGGAATCCCATTCTTTTTATTTCATGTCTGTAAAAACAGTATTCTATGATAAACCTTGAAGAAAGTATGCTAAGTGGGAATAGAAGCCCTCCGCTAAAGGACCAACACTATATGATTCCAATTCTAGGAGGGGGATCTGAAAATTAAAACTACATGAGACAGATTAATAAGAGAAAAAGAACCAAACTGAATCACATACGTACATGAGCGTATCACGGACGGAAGGGAAAACAAGGCGTATGTGACATTCTGAGCTAAGGATGAGGTAAGGGGCCCTGGGGCTCTGGAGGGGAGGAGGGTAACTCACAGGTCGATAAGAAGAGCAGATGTTCAATACTCAGAAGTTTTCCCTGCCCTATAGATAGGTCATAAAAAGTTATTTCTGGTGATAATTCTTATTATGGGCAAGGCCCCAAATTCTTTAAGGAAGAGATAAAAGTTCCCCTTGAGCCTGCAGGGTCTCGATTGCCTTCAGCTCAAAACAATCCACGTGCCAAAGCAGCTCATCTGGGGGAGGCCTGTTCTGAACCCCGTCAAGACACGGCAGCATCAGAGACTTTCTTGATGTAATTAGGAGGGTCCCAAGGGAGTTAAAAAGAACACAACGTACTTACTGTGTGAGTCAATGTTATTCAACATCCTGTCGGAGCATCATCTACAATCGTTTTGCAGTATCATCTGCGATCTCTGTTATCTCAATTCATCCTTGCGACCTCCCTATGCTGTTACCACGAGTTCTGGTTAGTACTTGTACTAGTTAGTTCCGCCCCAGTTGATGGGTGATCCATTAGCCTGAGCTGGCACAGCCGGCAGGAGCAGCCTCCTATCAGAGACGGTGCTCCCATCCTCCAGATGGCTTGACCACAGTGGCACCCTGTTCCGTGGCCACGTCTGCCTGGAAAAAGAACATATTGCAGAATCCTGTGAATTCTCATGAGCTCCCAAGACCAGTCGTACATTTTGGTACAAATGCCCCTGTATGGAACCCCATGGTGAGATGCACTCCAGGCCGGCGGCAGCCTTGTGTCATGTGACAGCAAGGTGCATGCTGCCAGCGACACTGGACCCACTGGGACTTAACCAGTGAAGATGACATCGATGTCGGAAAGGAGGGATGGACGAAGAGGGAAGAAAATGAATGCAGGGGCTGGAGAGGAGGAGCGGAGCCTCAGGGTCTTCTTTCGAAAAATGGAGATTACAAGACTTACGCCACAGGGTGAATTGGGAGGGTTTGAACACACAGTAGGTGCTTTGCTCTCCTCGCTTCCTCCCTCTCCTCTCTCTCTTATACATACACATATGTGTGTATTATTCAAAGTGCAAATAGGCAGTTTGTAGCCAAAGTCTACACTCATATGAAAATAAATAGGACACGTGGGACAAGAAAGGCAGAGACAGACAGAGCCCCTGGAGCCCGGGGCAGCCTCAGCAGAAGCTGGAGTACAGGGTCCCTCAGGAGGTATCGTGTGACACGTACCAGGATGTCCCTCCCAGCCAAACGGCTGTGGCTCCACCGTTAGAACCTCACGCTCCGAGTTAGGACGGCGCCCTCTCTTCTGCAAGTTCTCTGGGAAATGCAAGGGCTGAGCATAACGCAGAAACATGCATTTCAGGGGGGTTTCTTTCAACAGAGACCCCAGGAAAGGGGGAACCCTGAAGGTAGGGGGAAGGTGCAGGACTCGCCAGAGGTAGACACCTCTCCCTCACGCGTGGGCTGAGGGGTCCTGGGGCTTTGCACGTGACTGGTGGGGGGCAGGGGGAAGCGTGCCAAAACCCCGATGAACGAAGGCATGTGACCCGTACTGTGCATGTTTCCTCCACTCTGGCGTCTTACCTCCTGCGGGCGGAAAGGCGAGGCTGACCGGACGGACGGCCAGCTTACACCCCAGCCCGCCTGCTTCCCATCCCTGGCACACTGCTTCCTCGGGCTCCCTCGAGCTCAGCACATCTGGCGACCGTGTGGGCTTTCTCTTCGAGACCAGGGAAAACACGAACGCACAGGCGCGTGGGTGTGCACTCTGCATAAATGCACGGGGAGTGTGCAAACACAGGACGAGGGAGGAGCCTGCAAGTGGACGTTCTAACCTGCTCTTTGGGCCCAAACCAGCTTATCTCCTCTCCGCCGGGCCTCGGTTTCGTGAAGTGTCAAATTGTGGAGGGGAGATAAGGCTACCTGATGTCCAGAAACTCTTCTTGTTTGTTTGTTTGTTTTAAATAATAACAATAATAATATGGAGAATGCTCTCCCATAAAAATATAGATACACAGGCAACGCACAGAGAAATACTTGTGGATATTATTGCACATCGAAGGGCCAGACATGTAGATATTAAGCAAAATCCAACTCAGTGACAGAATCTCAGCTACCAGCCAAAGCGACGGGGGCATTTCGACTTAAAGACCGTATTTATTTGCTCCAAATTAATGAATTTGATTCGAAGCTGCATTTCAGAGTCCAGATACTAGTGCCTTCTATCTTTCGCACTATATGGTATTTTTGAAAACTGAGTGAATCTTTTAACCACAGATTTCCCACGAAAATTCCAATATCTGATGTCTCTCTCGAAAAACCAGCAGAGCTGGCGATGATCAGCTGGAGCTGAGCAGAAGATCTGATCGTGAGTCCCGACTAGAAGACGTTATTCTCTCTTGTCACCTGCCCGGCCCAGGTGTCGGAGTTTGAGACTTATGAGGAGAACATCTAGAAGCTCAAGGCAGAAAGGGAGATGTCCTGTTGGGGACGTTATTGTCCCTGGTGGCTGATACAGACACAGCTAGGAACCTTAAAATGGTCAGCCCACTTGCCTGGGCCCAGAGCTAGCCTTGCCCACGGTCCTCCTCCTTGTTGGCCTTGAACCAGACCCCTGGACACAGAGCTGGCTGAACTCTTTGGAGCGCCGGCCAACCCCTCCCCCTCCGAAGCCAGCGTCAGCCTGCCCGAGGAGGGGGCTGGGGTCCATATGCTTCCCAGAAACGCCCGCCCGGACCTCCCATTTGATCTGAGTTTCCTGCTCAACCTCCCCAGCACCTACTGCCAACTGGTGGCTTTTCATTTCTTCTGCCCTGGGCCTTTTTCCAACGTGTGAAATTGCTTTCTCTTTCTTTCTGTGGGTGGGTCTCCACGCTTGGTAAAAGTGTTCTGTGGATGGAGGTTTTTGCAAAAATGACTTTCTGGGTTGAAGTTTTTGCAAAAATGACTTTTCGGAAAGGCTTTTCCCTCCCAGACTTTTAAGACCCCATCTACTTTACCCACTTACCTCTTCACTCATATCCCCAGCTTGCCAGGGGACCCAGTGGGGAGCAGGAGGGGGTCGGAGGGATGGTGGGGGCAGCAATCGCTAGAGAAGGCTTCTAGAAGAGGGACTGCTACAGCTAAACACGACAGGGAAGTCACAGAAAGAAGAGAGAAAAGCCTGCGTCAGGCCACCGCGGGAGGGAAATGCCAGCCACGTTCTGGGGAGCGTCTGGTGGGCAGGAGTGTAAGGTGCCTGTCAGTGTCTGTTTTAGGGGCTGCCAGCTAAAGGATGGTGAGAAGGATGCGTAGGCGGGGCCCAGAGTGCCCGGGGCCATGGATGCGAAGCTACGCTTTGTCTTGAGATCAGCGGGAGCCCTCGGAGGGAGGGCTAATGGCAGAGAACAAGGAGATCCATCAGATCTGGGGTCTGGAGACAGCAGTGGATCGACTGGAACAGAGATGAGAGGGGCAGAGAGAAGACGAGAGTCTACACGGCAGAAAAACGGCTGAACTGCATGGCGGCGGCGCGGCTGCGGGCGGTGGGAGAGGGCACCCCGCGACTTGAGGGGCACTTCTCCAGGGGATGACACCAACATGCCTAACTTGGGCTCCTGGACATTGGTGACTCCAGTAAGACAAAGAAGGCGGGGCCGCTCAGGGGAAAAACCAATGGGTCTGGTTTTACAGATGAATATGCAAAACAGAGATGCTGTTTTGGGTTTGTAGCATCGATTTGCACCCTCTACAAACTATTTATGGGTGTGAGGCACACATGTTAACTCATAAGAGAGTCATGCTGTGTTGGTGTGCAGAGCACTTCGGTGTCCAGGAAAAGTCGTTTTCCTTCTGCCCTTGCTGCTGGAGAGAACCACGCTCAGCCTTCCAGGACCAGCTGACACGTCATCTCTTCCAGACAGAACTGCAGACTTTCCCCCGTGCTCCCAAGCTCTTACCTCTCCGCGGCCCTTGTCCAGCAGTCCTAGAGTTCGCTCTTCCTGTCCCTCTCTCCACGATAAGCATATTGATTTCATCTGTAAGTCCACCATCTGGCACGGTGTTTAATATATACAAATTGTCACTAAAAGCTGAAGAATGAATAAATAATATTTTTATATCCTTCCTACAGCTTTACGTTTAAGGCACAGGGGAAACCCAAGGGATTGTCCCGGATCACACAATGACCATACCCAGGTCTCAAGGGACTTTTCTCCAGCTTTGCCTTTCCCAGGAGAGACATCCTTCATGTTTTACAAAACGCATATTGGTCCCACGCAGTTAATACAACTTAGAGCCCACGTGAAGCTTGGGTGATATCACCACTAAGTCTGAATTTCTTGTTTCTTTTGATAAGTCAGATCCGGAGACATTGAACAGTTTTCCACACTACTCACCATTCCCCAAGGTCCCCCTAACTCTGGCAGAGAGGACAGTTGCTATGGAGTTTTGTGCTGTTCTTTTCCTAGTAATGGCTTAAACAGGCATGGAAGCAAAATGAAGCATGAGTGGACCTCGTGTTTGGAGAATGAGGGAGGAGGTAAATTTTAGGGGGAATAACGACCATTCTGACTTGCTGCCTTTAAGGTGCAAACGACCCCCTACTTCAGTCATTTTCACCTTGACCCCTGTGCCCGAGGACCCGCGGGCATCGAGGCTCATCCCACAGGAATGGTGGGCACCGCGGTTAGGAGCGTGGCTTTCTACATGACCTTGGGCAAGTTTCTTAG
>NW_011888832.1:1729662-1772763 GCF_000151845.1 Pteropus vampyrus
CAGATGGTCAGCGTTTCTAGAAGGGCCTTAGAGCTCAGCCAGGACAGATTTTCCCCAACCCAAGGCATTCGGGTCTCACCATCAAGATATTTGCCTTCTCTACCTACATCCCTCTTGAACAGTTATTATTATTATTATTTTTTCCATTAATTCATGTTTACTTAAATACATTGGCCTGACGAGGAAACCTTAAAAAGTACTTTCTGTAAAGGAAAAACTATCACTTGCTGTAAATAGGTAATTGTGAAAATAGGTCCAAAGGAAAGGAATCGTGTTATTACATTGAGCTGGATGCTGTTGCCGGTGAAGGGACTGGAGCCCGAGCCCTCCCCTCTCGTTACGACGAAGCGAGGTTTACGGGAGAGGTTGTTAAGGACATACTCCCTTTGGACTTTGTCTCAGAGGGAAACAGAAAGATTGGAAGAGAGTTCGAAAGTGGTGCCGTTCTGCCCCTACGCACCAGTATGATTGAACGCTATATTCATGTTTATCACCCAAACCCATCTGTGTGGCACTCACCCTACTGGGAGACTTCGCAGCTATCCAACCCCAGCAAGGAGGAAAGTTTACCCAAGGTCACAAGTCGCATTCATTTGACATCTATCTGTGGAACACTTCCTATATGCCTGGCATCTAATGGCCAAGTCCCCATCATCATGCAGTGACCATCCCAGGGACAGAAGAGGAACCGAACCCTGGGTCCCCTGGCTCAGTCTACTACTCCCCCTCTGCTCCTACCCACCTGGTGGAAGGTGTTTTCATAATTCCCACCCACGCCCTGCCCGCATGGGTGACTCGGACCCTCAGTGTTGTGTTAATGTCTTTCCATTTTAATAAAGCAGCTACGTTTTCACCCCGTCTTGGGGCCCCCCGTCTCTGCAACACACACTTCCAGAACACTGCTAATTTCAGCGTCTGGTTTCCAGACCCAGACGTCAAAACAACTACCTTTCATCTCAGGTTCGTAGCACAGAAAACCTTCAATATTGGGGACAGATAGCCTGGAAGGTGGGTTCATATCGCTCAGCAACATTGCTGTAACTTAACTCCCCCACACCCGATCAAGGCTTTCTCTCCGCCGTGTAGGTATTTTCATACAAATGTTCCTTTCATTTGACTGATTGAAGGTCTCCAACCTGCAATAAATGAAACATCTGATCCCCTTGAATCCAAATCACTTTTTCTTTGATTTTCTTTTACTTCTATTTCTTCGTCCTTTGTTCTGCAGCTCGAGTCAAATTTCCCTTTAGAAATTGAAAGAATGTGTGTGGGTTTTTCCTGCCCCACCCCCCGTCCCTTTTTTTAAACCCAGCTCTAGTGCAACTGCTGGCTCGTGGACTAGAATATTAAGATCGAATTCAATGGCTGACTGTCTCCAGCAGTGTGCTTGGCGTGTCATTGTCTGCCCCCGCACCCCCCTAGTTTTGGGCCATGGCCATACAAATTAGCCTCTGTGTACGAGTCACTGAAGCTGGCTTCCTGAGTAACCCGTAGGCTTGGGAGAAAACAACACTAAAGGTTTTTTTTTTTTCTTCCCCTACTGCAGAAAGAGCTAAGTTAGCTGAGGCCTGCATATTGGCATCTGGCTACGGAGGCGAGCACTTAATTGCCTTTATAATAACTTAGACCATCCACATGGTATTGAGTTTCCAGTTTCAGGTAATGGGCCAGTGGAGACTGTCAGTCTTTGGAGTGACTAGCTTGTCCCTATCAGTACTTTCAAGAGGGGAGCAGTGGTCCTTAAGAAGCTGGCAAAGCCCTGTATAGGCTCTCGCCCCTGGCTGGGCCCTGTGTCTATCCTCCACCAAGGTTTTTATCAGCTCAGTGGTCACAGCTTTGCATCCGGGGAGGCTTGAGTCCTGTGTACTGTGGGTGGTGGTGTTAATTATCACGTGCTAGTAAAATTGTCTCTCTCCCTCAACTGGTAAAAAGGTTTATCCCTTATTGGTGGTTGGGTATGTACCAGGAAGCAATCTTAAGGGACATTCTGTTACATTCCTTAACCTTTGCCCCGCTGCTGTCTAGGGCCAGCTAGCCTTCCTGAACCGTGCAGCCTTCCGGTCTTCAAGGAACTCTCTCCGCTGGTGATCTGTGTCCCACCCCTGGGTCTCATTTACTGCCCCATGGTTAGTAGCCAGCCTTCAAAATGACACACGGGCATTCACACACTTGTGTCATCTTCTCTCACATTGCACCAGGCTTGGTCTGTGTGACTGAAAACGGCAGAAGTGATGGACGTCTCTTCTGAGAAAGTGACCTTCATCTTGGGTTCTCTCTCTCTCTCTTTCCCCACCCATCTCTAGCTTTCTTTCTCGCCTTTCTCCCTCGGATCTCATGCTCTGGAGAAATCAGGCTGCTATGTTGTGAGCAGCCCTATGGAGAGACCCATACTTCAAAAACCCGAAGCTTCCCATCGACGGTGCGTGAGGAACAGGGGCTGCCAATAACCGCGTGAGTAAGTCTGGGAGTGGGTTCTCCAGCCTCAGCCGAGCCTTCAGATGATAGCAGCCCCAGCCAACAGGTTGGCCGCAGCCTCATGAGAGATCCAGAACCACCCGGCTAAGCTGCTTTCAGATTCCTGACCCCTCGGAAGCCGTGCGAGATAACACGTTTGTTGTTTTAAGCTGCTAAATTTGGGAGTAATTTCTCATGCAGAGATAGATAATTAATACACCATGTAAACTCATCCCGAGGCTCTCTGGGGTGTTCTCGGTCAGCTTACTCAATCTGGGTGGCAGAATTCCCTTATCGTCCCTTACTATGTATTTTCAGTTCTCCTTCCATAAGAGAGACCCCGAGCCTTGAAAAGGATACGTGGCTGCTTGGAATAATACGTTGTCCAGCTTTCCTTGCAGCTAGGTGCGATCACGTGACTACGTTCTGGTTGGTGGGCGTTATGTGGAGGTGATGGGTGTCACTTCTGGAGAGGGCCTTCCCTGGAGGCATTTTCTCACATTTTCCTTTCTGTACATCTCCCTCTGCTTCCGGTAGGCTGGAGCCCTTCATGAAGCCCGCAGCTCCAGCAGGCATCCTGAATGCAGAGCAGAGCAACAAGGCGGAAGGCATAAAGGCCTCTGCCACCAAGGGATGACGAACCAAACGCTGAGCACCAGCTCTGGGCATTTTATATGGAAGAGAAAGAAACCTTCTCCTTCCCTGTGTTATTGTTATTGTGAGGATTAAGTGAGTTAATAGACGCACGATGGTTAGGACACTTAAGCAGTGCCAGGCACACAGAAAGTGCTACGAAAGTGTTAGATCGAGGCCTGGCTTTGACCTATAGGCCCAGATCTTTCCTTAGGGGCTTCCTTTTCTCCTACAAGTTTGAATGCTCCTAACGAGGCATTCTCTCTTCTTAAAGACTCGCACGTTCTCCTGTGAAGTCACCTCTCTGTATGACAGGTCTCGGGAGGCCCGCCCCACCCACCTAGCCATTCTTTCTAGTTGCTCACTCTGCACCCTTGGGTTTAGATCCCTTGGGCCTTTGGGGCGGGGTCTGGGGCTAAATTTCTGGACTTGTCAAATAGTTACTGCCAAAGCATTTGGCCGGATTGATGAAATGAGTGGTGATGCCATTATTGCAATAGGGAGGACCTGAGGGGTGGCCAGGGAGAAGGTTTGGAGAGGGTCCACAGATTGTTAGGGGGAGCTGAGGGCGCGGGTCAAGGATGGGGACGTACACCTGAGTGCAGAACATGCTCGTACTTACGTACGTCAACAGCAGATCACCTGCCCGCTTTGCCGGCAGAGTGGACAATGCTGACAAGTACCAGTTCACGCAGATGCCAAGTCCAAGTAACACTGGCGTCGTTTTCAAGAAACAGTCAGGCTCAACCGGACCCTGCTTTCACAATGCACACAAGTGAGGGGGTCACATGGCCATTTTAAGATGGGTAGCAGTGGATATTATCTGAAGGAGTTCAAGCTTTAAAACCAGACGGCCCTGTGCGGGATAGCTGCCTCCCTCACCTAATAACATGTCATCCTCGGGCAAGTCAATCGACTTCTCGGAGCCTTAATGCCACCGCCTGTAAAATAATGGCCATAGAGTTGTTGGAATAGTAAGATTTAAAAAACAAAACAAAACGAAACGATCATGCCGTAAAGGATTCGACTAAGAGTAGGGACGATTTCTTACTTAGTTCCTTCCTCTCTCGAGAAGGAAAAAGCTCCTGTTTTTTGTCTCTATGTATTTTGTCCACGGCTCCTGATCATTTTTGGTGTCACCATGGCAGGAGGAGGGCGTGGCAATGATACAAGAGCTCTGACCTTCAGTTGGCACCTTGAGAAGTCACAGAAATTCTGGTGCTGCAGAAGGCACATGAAGGTCTCAAAAGACAGTCACAGACCTGGTGCCTCAGCTGGTGAAAGCGACTGTGTGAGCTGCAGTCTAGAGGGGGCCGGTGACAGCTTCCTGGCACTGGCTCTCAGGATTCCCATCTCGGGTGTGTAGAAAATGGCCGCGTGGCCACATCCTGAATGGGACTAGCCAGAGTCACAGGAGGCCGACTCTCCTGCTGATATAGGCACTCTGCCCGCGGCTGCGTTGGGGGCTTGGTAAGCTCTTTAATGTGTCCTGTAGTTAGTTTTAAACAGTCTCCTCGTCCTTAAAGTTCTCTAAACAACAATCGTCTCTCTCTTCCTCCTTCGCTTGCCTTCTTTGTTTTTCATCTCTGGATCTGTTTCAAGTTGATTGGAAACCCGCTGTTGCGAGTTTGCATGGAGGAGGTGGTGTCCTTCTGCTTGTTACTTGCAGAGAGGCGAACATCAAAAGGCCCCACGCCGGCTCCCCACGTGGCCCAGAGCTTCCCGTATGATGTGGAGAGAAAATCGGGCCTTGTGCCGCCTTCGCTCAGATCATATCAGTGCAGTTTTCCCTTCGCTTAATCTGTAGTTGGAGTCGGCCTGGCAGACTCAGCAGCGGTGGTGGGTGAGGAGGAAGGCCGGGAGGGGAGAGGAAACTGGCCGGGCGGGGCTGGTAGACTCTGAAAGATTTGGAAGGGAGCGGGGAGGGGAGGGCCAGCAGAGTCCAGGGAAAATGTCCGTCAGAGGCTAGGAGAGGGGCTGCAGCATTAACTCCGCGGCTCCTGGCCTCCCCAAGACGTGGGGGGGCTTTCTATTTTGAATCCATAAAACTAGGAGCTTGGAGCGGATGAGCGGTAAGAGACCCAGGCCTGTGTCTTAAAACATGGCCTTGGCTCTGTCACTTGCTCTCTAGGCCTCTTTTTCCTTATCGTCTCTACAGTAGAGGCTGCGAGATGACTCAATAAGATGATAACCGCAAAGGGCCTCGGAGCGTAAGAGGAGCCCAATAGATGCTGCTTAATAGGTCCCTCTTCTCCACACCTGCTGTGTGCACATGGGGAGGATTCTGGGAAATCTTAATTGGATATATTGGTTCCAGTAAACATTTTGGTGTATTTGTTCCAGTAAGCATTTGTAGGCTGTATATGGTCTCTCTTGCATGTTTTTTCCCCCTAAGTATTAAAAATCCTTAGCTTGCAGATTGTACAGAAACGTGTAGTGGGTTGAAATTGGTCGGTGGGCCATGGTTTGCCAACCCCTGCCTTAGAAATAGACTGTCTAGGCTCAAGTCCTGGCTCAGTCACTTACGAGCTGTGTGACATTGGGCAATTCATTTCACCTCTCTGATCATCATTTTCTCTATCTACCTTTTTCATTGTGATGCTGTAAGAATTATACAAACAGATATAACACTTAGCAGACTATCAGGGAAATAGTTAGCACTTAATAGTGATGATTATTAAATGTTATTAATTTGCAGCCTGGTTGAAAGCTTGGTTGGGGGATGGAGCTTCATTTTTCTTGCCACAAGGTCAAGGGGGAAACGGTCTCTGAGCAGAGGCGGAAGGAATGCACCTCTTGTAATGGAGAAAATATTTAAAAAATATTAAATGCCTATGGTTTTCGTCCAGCTCCTCTGTGAATAATGTTACCTGCAGCCATTCCACCATGAACGCTCCAATAAAGGATCAATGACACCTTGGGAAGGGGAAGCCCATGCTGGACGGGAAGAGGAAGTGGGGAGCCCCTTCCTGACAGGTGAGAAGTGAGAAGAAATTGAAGGACTTGGGCAGGTAGGGAAGCAAACAGTGTGCCACAGGAGCTCTGACCACCCTCCTGGCGCTGGGGATGCTGGGGCCGACAGTTCAAATGGCCAGATGGCATAGACCCCTGAGAGCAAAGCAGACACCGTTAGGCACTCTGCAGCAGGCACCAGACAGTCCTCGGAGGGCACGGTGTGAATAAGAGGTCCCTCCACCCCAGGGTCATCAACATGAGGACTAAAAGGGACTATTTTAACTGAGAGGAGGTGTTGCGAATTGAAGAGTCCTCTTTAATTAGCAAGCTTAAAATACCCATTCTACCACCCAACACACATCCCTAGTAGCGAGAGACTCGGATAGACAATGAGATCAATTATACAGAATAAAGCGGGTACGTTTTCTCTGCACAGTAGAAGTGGGATCGAAACTGCGACCCCCTGGCCTCATACCCCGTAATGGTAGAACCTTAGGTCCACACCACGTAACATTACACCTTAAGGGGTTTGCCTCTTGGCTGCATCCAGCCACCCAACAATTCCGAGCGTGCTTTCTCCTTCTTTATGATATAATTTTCCTCCTCATCCTCTTCCATCTCGTTTGTCATGAAATGCCCAGCACCGAATGACCACAAGAGTCCAGGAGCAAACGTGAAGTGTGGGGCATGGGGCCGAGGTGAAGAATCTCCTAGCCTCTTCCAGCTCAGCTCCTGGGCCTCTTATATTAGAGACACTGATATGCAGGTAGCACCAGCGACCACGTGTGTGTGCTCCCATCATGCTTCTTTATGTACAAGGTGAGTTGTCTCAGTCTTACCTGACCACGCTGAGACGCGGGGGCCTAGGCTCTTTCCCACCTGTCCCCCTACTTCTGTATACTTGGGCTCCTTAAGTGAGTGAGTACACTAACTCCATTATACTTTCATGTGACCACACTTGCCCACGAATCCCACTGCTAAATTAACACCTGGTCTTTCCGTTCCTGGCTCATCCTCCAGTTCACTCCAATTACTCTTTGCTCCTACTAGGAGTTAAATATTCCTGTCATGACTTGACCCTTTGGAAAACGTCTGATGGTTGTATCATAAAACAATGGCAAGGCAGTTTAATTGAGTCTTTTTTTTTTTAAGTGCATACTGACATCTGATACCGAATCATAACGCTTAGCACTCACAGGCAACTTTTCATCTTCAAAGCACTTTGCTGCCATTAAAGGCCACATTTGCCGAAGATAGATTTCCTTCCCTTTGTGTCACACTGAGTCGCATCGGATTGCTTTTGGAGGGGACAGGAGCAGGGACTACCTGGGAGTGCTGAGCTGTGCTTGGAGACAGTCTGGAAATAAGCAGTGGAGAGATCTCATTTCCATTCCAATTTCTCCCAATTGGGTCCCCAGTCATTCCTTTCTTCTCATTTCTTTTTTTTTGGGGGGGGGCAGGATAGGCTAGGTTACGCTGCAGTAACAAGCAATTCCCTGATCTCAGAGGCTCACGCTTCAAACCCAGTGGGCCAGTTGGGCCTCTGCTCCATATCTCCTCTGCACGAGGGACAGTGGGTCTATATGTAGCCACCACAGCCTTCTTGCTTGTCCTCAGACGATGCAAGCTTCTCTCAACCTCAGGCCCTTTGCACCTGCTGTTTCTTCAACGTGGGATGCTCTTCCCCGAGATCTTTGCATGATTTTCTCACTCCCTTAATTCAGGTAACTGCTCAAATGTCACCTCTTTAGAATGGTCTTCCTAGTCGAAAATAGCATACCATTTTTCCTCTCTATTTTAAAATTGTCGTCTGCTTTTTAAACTGTTCGTATACAGCATGCCTCTGTAAATCTATACATATTTATAGATTTAAAGATTTACAGAGTTATAAAGCCGTGTTACATATGTAACTGTTTATTTTCTGACCCTTCTCTGGAATGTGTGTTCTATAATGGTAGGAAGCCATCTGCCCTGCTTATCACGAAAGCCTCAGCCTCTTCAGCCTCTGCAACAGGGCACAAAGGGGCTCAGTAAACACCTGTGAATGAATGGCTATTGATTATGATGCCAAAACACTGGATGGTTTTGTCACTGGGGGAGATAATTAAGAGAGTTTAACCCGATTGTCTGCTATTTTAGTTGTGTCGTTACAGGTACTGGAATTGTCTTCCAATTGTTTTTCTCTTTCTGTTTCTGTCTCTCTCTCTCTTACTCCGTCTCTCACTTTCTCAACCAACTAAAGTCGTATACATATATACACTTACATCTACTCAGACAACTTTCCATCATTAGCTGAAGTGATGGAAAGTCGACGCTCTTCGATTTGGTTCTTCATGTGTTGTAGATTTCTAATGAATTCAGTTAATCCCAAGAAAACAAAGTACGAATTTTGCAGTTTTCTGAGAATTGTTGGAACCAGGTCTTCAGCCCGAGATACGCGTCTATAAATATTTTCAGTGCTGAAAGCAGTAATTACATTTCGGTGTTGATTCACACATAAATGTGTTTATATTTCCACCACATGCATATTGGCATGTACATATTTTCCTTTTTCTTTAGGAAATAAAAACACATAAAATACAAATCTTTCTACTTCAAAGTGGCAGCAGAGGAGTTAGAGTTCTAAATATTCTCTGATTTGGAGCGGTGTTCCGCTAGCATGAAACCAACATTTCATCAAAGTGGTTTGCTTCAATCAGGGTTGTACCGGTGAGATATGAATTATAAATCACATCTTCTGTTTTACATGGGAAATGGGAGCTCTGAGGTGGATCACGCTCGAACAGATGGACTGGAGGTGGTTTCATGTCTTCTGCTGCTTACGTTTTGCTTCTAATGTCATTTTCAAAGATTCCATCATTAACTTCAGAGGCGCCCGGGCGAGGAAATTTCAACAACTAAATATGGGTTTTGGCAAAGGTTCCAGCAGCCAAATAAGACAGGGTGGCCTGGGGTGGCTGAGGAATCACAGACAAACAGACCAGAGGGGTTGGCATGGGGGAGAGCAGGGGACGGAGAAGGGATGGCCGCCATTGCATTCTCAGCTCCTACCCCGTATACTCACCGTTAACCCTGGCTTTTGGTTTTCCATCTGGGATGAAGCGGGTTGCACCCGATCGGGGCTGATGTGCTGCGATTCTGCTGTATGAGTTGTTTGTTATATGTTGGGATCCTGATGGGTAAAAAGCCTCCCTCTGTTAGCCTCCTAGAGCTGCTGTAACAAACAACCACGGACTGGGTGGCTGGACACAACAGAAATTTATTCTCTCACACTTCCGGAGGCTAGGAGTCTCAAATCGAGGTGTCATCGGGGGGCGCACGCCCTCTGAAGGCTGTAGGGGAGTGTACTTCCTTGCCTCTGTCAGCTTCCGGTGGCCCCAGATGTTCCTTAAACATCTGGCTTGTGGCTGTGTCCTTCCCATCTCTGCCTCCGTCTTCACATGCGCTTCTTCTCTGTGTGTCTCTGTGTCTTCTCCTTTTTTTTTTATAAGGACGCTAGTCACTGGATTTAGAATACACCCCAAATCCAGGATGATTTCTTCTTGAGATCCTTAACTAATGACATCTGCAAAGACCCTGGTTCCAGGTCACCTTTCTGAGTTTGTGAGTGGACTTGAATTTTGGGGGGGACACGATCCAACACACGATGCTCCCCTAATGCCTTTGCCACTCAGGCTTTCTTGTCTCTCCCTTGGACATCCTGAACTCCTCCTGGACCCAGCAACCAAAGCATCAATTCATGGCAGAACAGAGCGCCTCAGGACTCTGCTCTGCCTCTGGACAGGACTCGCGGGTGTGATGGGCCCTGTCTGCCCCAGTGTCCTGACCAGTAACCAGCACGGACAGTACAGGGGAGAGCAGAGATGGGCAATGAGCACTAAAGAGGCTCGGACTTAGGTGGAGGGAAGATGGCAATTGAAGAGCATGTTCTAAGAAGACTGGGACCTAGTACTGTGGTGTGTGCATGTGCACACGTGAGTGTGTGTGTGCACGAGTAGCCAGGGTGGGGGTGTGTGCTGACAGTAGCCTCTCCTCGGTCAAACTGGATGCCCTTGCTACTAGATAGGCCCAGCAAAATGTGCTTTCCTACACCTACAATTTTACCCATGCTGTGTCTTAGCCTGGAATTTACTTCTTCCTCTCTCTGTATGCCTCAGCCTTCAAGGCTTTCTGGAATTTTATTCATATCTGTTGTGCTGAAGACGCATTCCCCATCCTTCCCTGCTCCAAACGTAGGGCAGAGAGAGATGCGGCCTGAGCCCTGTCAGCTGTGATTCTCAGGTTCTGAGTCCGCTGGATTCAACCAATGAGAAGCCCTGCTGGGGCCTGCAGGGCGGGCGTCAGGGAGAAGCCAGAGTGTTTCTCCCCTTCCGCTTCCCCTCCCAGGGAGCCTCCTGCAGCAGCCGTGTCTCCTCCATCATTCCGGTTCCCACTGGGTAATTCCATCTTTCTCAGGGTCACCTTAGTCCCTGCCTCTTCCCTTTGTCTCCCCAGCTTAGGGGTGGCAGTTTCATCTTGCTATTGTCAATCTCTCGACTTCCTCCCTATCACGTGTCTGGCTTTGTTTTTCCTCCATCATTGCTAACCAATTCCCTGTATTCAATTCCTTCTGGATGAAATGCACAGACTAGTTGACTGAAATGCCTTGGTTGCAGGTCCAACCCTACCGTATTACCGTTTACCTCTCTGCCTCCCAATGCGAAGGCGGACTTGTAGAGAGCAGGACCTGTGTCTCACTGAATTTCGGTACCTCTTTCTCAGAGCCTCCTCTCCCACCCTGCCCTGTCCTGGGCCTTTCCCACAAAAGGTTCAATTAAATGTCTGTTGGTCGAATGGATGAATGATAAATAAAACCAGCTTCCCAGGAGCTTGTAAAATGGCAGATAGAGATTGTTATCTCTTTCCTTGACTCAACTTACAGAATTCTTTACTTGCATAGCGCTCGTCACAGTGTGTACTCATAGAGCTATTTGCATGTTTTCTGATTAACATCTGTGGCTCCTCTTCGTCTTCAAGCGGCATGGAATGGTTTGTTCAGCTCACTGAGTTGTCTTAGCACAGTGCCTAGCACTTAGTAGGTGCTCAATAAAATCTTTGTGAAGGGAACAATGGATAGCCCAGGTTAGGGCTTCGACATTTCTAATTGCTTTGAACTTAAAAGAGAAAACGTAGCTTTACTTACCTTGGATTAAAAGGGAAAATACATTGGAAAACAAAATTGAAAGACCGAGAAAGTGTTTAAAAATTCTGCTCGCATTTCCATAATGACATGTCCTTTGGCTTTCACCGACTATTATAGATTTTATCTCATTTGACTTTAGAGACCTCCGTTAAACAGGGAAAGATAAAGCTTTTTTTCCTTCTGCAGCTACAGAGACAGAAACCAGACCTCTCTTCTCCCTCCTCCCAGACCCGGCGTTTATCAGACTCCAATATTTTGTAGGTTTCACATCTGAATCTCTCACAGGCGCTGACCTCCCCGAGGGCAGGAGCTGTGTTGGGATGGTCACTAGTGCTGATCACAAACATTCCAGTTCTTTCCTGTTTCCAGTACACGGTAGCTGTGCGTTTCTAGGCCCCCTTTAAAGTTAGGTGGGGGCAATGACATGTGAGAGCGGAAGTGACACTTGTCACTTCCGGGAGGAAGCTTAAAGAGCAAGTGCATGATTTCCTACTGCCCTAGAAATGCAGGCGCACCTGTCCAGCCCGGGTCTCTGAGTGACTCCGAGGAGCAGCGCCCCTTGCTGACCAGTGACAGACATGCAGCATGAATGAGAAGTTAACTTAGCTTTCTTTTTCTGAGACTGTGAGCTTGCTTGCTTTTGCAGCATGATCCAGCCCCTCCTGACTGATATTCATGTCTCAGTCATTCTTCTAGCTCCTGGATCCAGTATAGTACCCGGCATATGGTGGTCTCTCGATAATTATTTGCCAAATGAATAAATGAATGAAGACAGAATCCTTACCTTCAAAAGGAGCCGTTATCATGTGTCAATTGAGTAGGAAGGGGGTGAATGTGGGAATAGAGATAGTGCTAAGGGTAGGTTGGGTGTAGGAGTAGAAGGTCTCATTCCCAAACTGGAATGCTGGTTATAGTTAATCCTGTCATTTGCGGGTTTAGAGGTTAAAATACCATTCTTAGGATATTGATTTTAGCAGTGGAGAAAAAAAGAATTAATTCTTGACCGCTGAGATAAAACGAGGCAGAAGAATCAGCAGGTGGTGGAAACAGCATTTCTCCTCCCCCACACTCATTTCTTCTTTCTCATGGCTTAATTTAAATATGCTAATTTATCTGCTGCCTATTGCTATTATCTAGTCACACATTTCTCCGGGCATTTAGTGCACAAATATGGTGAGTAGTTACTGAGTGCCGGCTCCTGGCTTAGGTACCAGGTGGATACAATGTGATCGAGTCTCTTAAGAAACTCACAAGTGCGTAGGGAGAAAGACCCAAGTTCGGCGGTGTCAGGCCCAAACCCAGGCCCAAAACACCTGCGTGGGGTAACTAACTATGCTCATTGCCGCTTTCACTTCTTCCTCCTCCCATGTCCTTTCAATTGTTTCCCCATCCTTGAGCAGCACAGAAGCTCTTTAAGGAAGGAAAGGACAGTCCTATTGTCCCCATTTGCAAGATGAGGACAGAGAAGCACTGAAGGAGTAAGACACTCAGCCAGGGTCAGCGTCAGAGCTGTCACGGGGACTATGGTCAGAGGATACCAGCTGGCAAAGAAATCAGTCCAGTGCAGGCCAGTGACTTCCTCAAGGTCATCTGGTGAGTCAGTGTCAAAATCAAGACCAGAACCCAGTTCTCCAGGTCTGCCATGTTCCCGGATGTGTCTTGTCCAAGCGACATGGGCTTTTTAAAGAAACCAAGTTCTGGCTCACTAGCAAAACTTCTTCATGTTGATTGGTTTTGCTTCAAATCAAAACCAATTAAATACAAGAATCAGAAACACCAGGCAGACAGCTGCCTTCTCAAGACCTCCCAAGGCCCTCCTTGCTCTGACGTGCGTGGATGAAACAGACCTGAGCTCTGGGCCGCACGCCGTGTGGACATCGTCCAGCTCTGCATGCCAGTTGCACGCAATCAATATTGTCGGGGTTTGTGCAAGCATCTCTTAACACCAGAAGCTGAGGAGGCAGGTGGATAATTTTGCAGTGGGGGAGGAGGAAAGCAGGCCTACCAGGTATCTGTTACTCGGAGAGAGATGAAAGGGGAATCAGCAAGCCCTTTCAAAGCTGAAAACAGCCTGCCTGGGCCGATCACATGGATGGCCAGCCAGCTGGACGACAGGAATTTCTTCCACTGCGGTTGACCGGACTAGGCAAACTTCTCTGGGCTGCTTGTGTTAATAGGTGGTTAATGATTGATGCAGGGGCCTTTCATGTCACCAAATGAAAGACAGAAACAGGGGCCTGGCTTTGGAGTTGATGACTACACCAGTGCTTCTTCCGTGCAAGGGCGGAATTTTAAAACATTTATGTTGGCTGAGCTTGAGCTGGGCTACACAACAGCTCGTCGGAGAAATGAAACGATCTTGTCTGGTGTTCGCCTTCCTTTGTTCTTTCACTCAGACATTAAAAATACAGCAGGCTAAAAGGAGAAAATAAATTTCAAAGATCCTGGTAGATGTCAGGCGCAGAGAGGAAGCGAGATGTGGGGTGAGTTTGCTAAACAGACAAAGCGAGTAGGTAGGATTTGTGTAGTAGATTCTTTGGAGACAGAGACTCTGTCTGGGCTCCTCACAGCCTCCCTGGGGGGTTTCTGGTACATGGGCCTGATGCACCTGCTGCCTTGCTTCCTGGGTTAGGGATTTTGCAGAACATTTCAGAGTGTGCTCATGAAATAGCTCTTCTCTCGACTCAGCTAAGCTGATAGCTTCCAAAAGTGGTGTGGCTCGGACACATTGCATTCGAAGGACCAAATTACTTCTTTGGAACTCTCTTCCCATTGTAGATCAGACTCTCTCTTACACTGATAATGGGTAATAAGTAAGGTGACTATGTACTTTATTTGCCTAACTGTCATCCTTTTGGGGTTGAAAATGTACAACAGGCATAGACTGGAATTGTCCCAGGAAGCTAGGATGGATGGATGTTCATTGACAACCATACGCCCATAACGACAGCACTGTGTTCTTGCTGCTCCGTTTGCCGCTGCTGTAACCCGTTCGCTCTCTGCCCTTCTCTCCGTGCCCTGTGCTCCATTTCATAGATGAGGAAACTGAGGACAGAGAGGGTAAGTCATTTGCCAAGATGTACAAGTAGAAAGTGGTAGACTCTGGAACCAGGTCTCGTACGAGTGATTGGAATCAGGACAGTGAGATGGGTCTTCCTCAACGAGGCACTCAGAATGATGACACGGGGGCCTCCGACCTCATCCCAGCACAGCCAGGCAGCTCCAGCAGCTCAGCGCACACCCTGCAGTTCAGAAAACAGACGCAGAGGGGCGTATGGCTCGGGCGGGTCTTCTTGAGACAGATAAAGCATCAACTCTCTATGCTTTTCTCTTTGGAGCTGTTGCTTTAATACTGTAGAGCGGCAAGGTCCCCGGACCTGCAAAATCAGCATCTCTTATTAAAAGGCCAACCCCTGGGCTCCACCCTAGACCAACTGAATTGGATTACCTACGGCAGCACCCAGCAACCTGTATTCTAACAAGCCCTCCCGGGGTATTGATGCCCCCTGGCCCTTTGGGCTTCCTGCCTGATGCCTGGCACTGTCCGGCTGTCAGAGTCCCTTGGCAGTTCCCAAATTCTTTTTTCGTCTAATGGGATTGAGAACAGGTGAGAGGATGACATGAAAACCCCAGGTCGCCTGCCTTTCCGCTTCCCTTGTGGGCCCCGTCTCTACTCGTGCAGCTGTGAAAATCATCGAAGCAGTTGTTCATGAATATTTCAGGGCCTCTGACAAATCCCGAGGCTGATCAGCAGGGCTCAGAGGCAGAAACCCAGGACTGGCCAACCTTACAGCCTGTTGCTAATAGAACCAGTTATTTATTCATCGAGTCCTTGTGGGGCCCCCAAATCTGGAAAGAGAATGCCTTGGTAAATGAGGAGCCCATGTCTGGTGGGGACAGAGGTTGTGACTGACCTTCTCTCTGCTGAGAAGTTTCTGTAGGAAGGGACGGGGATCACTTCAACACTGCGATTGAAATTGGGTTCTATTACTTGGGGATAAGTAGCAGAAATGAGCTAAGTCAAGGGAGGAAAAAAGAAGTCTATTAAAAAGTGTATCAGCCAGGGTTCAATTAAAAAAACAAAACCAGCAGAAGATATATATTAAGAGGTTTATTGCAAGGAATTGGCTTACGTGATGGTGGGACTGGCTGGACAACCGAGGCTGTAGGATAGGCTGGCAGGAAGGGAGGGCTGGAACTCTCAGCCATGGGTGGAACTTCTTCTCTTCTGCAAAGTCTTGATTCTGCTCTCAAGACCTCTCACTTGATTGAGTCAGGCCCACCCAGGCACTCTAGGATAAGCTCTCTCACTTAAAGTCAACTGATTAGGGACGTTAATCACATCTACAGAATCCCTTCACAGAAACATCCAGATTAGTGTTTGATTAGACGACTGGGGGCTACAGCCCAGCCAAGTTGGCACATATAAGTGACCATCACAAAAAGGCAGGAAGAAGCTCCAGGAATAGAGGAAAAACCACACCGAAAGGATCAAGGGCTATTCTGGAAGTCCAAGTATCAGGAACGCACGGAATGCTTCTGCTCCAACCATATTTAGGCAGAAGGGTTCCGACTAATTCTGACCTCGTGTCATTTCTGCCGAAGGTTACATTTCCTGAGTTTCTAGGACACCTTCGATTCGATTCCAAAAATCACACGGTTTTTCACGGGGAGGACACTGGATCCCAACAGTATTGACATACTTATTCATTTGCCCTATCCTACAATATACCCCAAATAGTTTCAGAATTTCTACATCGATGTCTCCACTGGAAAAAAAAACCTCTAAGTGAAGTTCGAGCTTTCTTTATACTTTTTTTGTTCTTAGACTATATTCTACTATATGTGGACAGTCAGAATGTTGTGTTCAAAAGTTACTAGAATTGCTTTTTGTGTGGGCGTGTGCTTATATTTTGCTCGCGATATATAGTTGAGTCCATTCATTTGAACTGTCTTTGAGTTCAATGTTAAGGTTTGCTTTCTAGACCTTTTTAAACTGAATTTTGTTCTTTTAAAATATTCACAAGGTTCGAATGTCAGAGGCCATGTTTAAGAGGATCTATTCAGTGAAGTCTTCTCCTCCGTTTTCCCTTTTTCCGGCCCATCCCTCTAACAAACCATTTTCATTCATTTCCGGTTTATCTTTCCTGAGTTTCTTTTTGTAAAAATAAGCAAATACTATACGTGTTCTTATTTCCTCATAGTACACACACATAATATAGCATATTATATACATTAAATTTTTTTTTTTAAATTGTGGTAAAAAACACATAACTTAAAAATCATCAACCATTTTAAGTGTACGGTTCAGTACTGTTAAGCATATTCTCATTGTTGTGCAACAAAGCTCTAGAACTTTCTCATCTTGCCAAACTAAAATAATTCTCCACTTTCCTCTCCCTGCAGCCCCTGGCGACCACCACACTTGTCGTTACTATGAAATTGACTGCTTTAGATTCGCTCATGTAAGTGGAGTCTTACAGTATTTCTCTTTTTATGACTGGCTTATTTCACCCAGCATAATGTCCTCAAGGTTATACACACATTTGTTTGGCTCTTGTTATGTGACTTAACAATATTTGCTAGAAGTCACTCCGTGTTGGTTAAGAGAAGTCTCTTTCATTCTTTTTTTGTGATCGCATAGTGCTCTGTTGCATGGATACACAATAATTTATTCATCCAGTCTTTAGTGGATGAGCATTTAGGTTTTCGATAGTTTCAATATTTTACGAAAACAAGAAGTGTCACAGTGACACTTCTTTATTTTTTAAGGGTGTATTTTGGGAGTAAATTCGTGTAAGCGGGATGGTGGCTGTGGCAAAGGGTAGAGGCATAAGTAGTTTTGTTAACTATTGCCAAATTCCCTTCCTATGAGTCGCGCCTTCTTGCATTCATTCCCTCCAGCAATCCCCAAGAGTGCCTGTTTCCCTGCAGCGTCTCCAGCAAAGTGTGTTGATGAGGTTTTGAATTTTTGCCAACGTGATAGGCGAGAGACAATACCTAGGTCTAGTTCTAGTAAGTATTGCTAATACTATGAGCTCGATTGAACATCTTTTCATGTGTTTAGAGACCATTTGTATAGCTTTTGTCGTGAACAACAAAATAGATTTACCCATTTTAGAGTTTTCACTTTTTTCCTCTCAAATTTTAGAGCAGAGACTACACTCTTGACAAATGTACTTGTTATAAATACTAATGTAGAGAAAGCAAATATTTATCGTTGTTATCTATTTTTTCTGTCCAGCATCCAACTTCCTCCTTCCTAAAAGCATCACAATGGCTCTTTCAGGGAATGTCCCATTGTGTGGAAGAGGCCACGTCCACCTACCCCACACACTGGTCGTGATAGCGGCTAACACAAACAGACCTAGGCAGTCAGGCACAGCCCTTTGGACTCTGAAACTTGAGTAGGTGACTCTACAACTCAGGGAGGTAGGTCACTTGTCACTAGTAGCCATGGCAGCAAGCTCTCTACCAGCTCTGCAGGGAGCTCTGCTATGATTTTGCAGCCCAGCTCTCCTGAGATTGCTGGGTTCCTGCTGGTTCTGAGCCCACTATTCCTGGCTCTGGTTGAGACTCTGAGCCCCAACCACCTCCCAGGTAACTAACAGCCTCTGTTTACACTCTCCAGAGTCAGTTTCTATTGCTCACTCTCAAGAATCCAGATTCGTTCTTTCATTTGACAATAATTATCGAGCTCCTATAAACGTGTTCTTTCAGGCATGAGAAATGCAGCTGTGAACAAAAGAGAAAATTCTCATATTCCTGGAGCTTACCTTCGAGCCGGCGAGGCAGACAATGCAGGAGAGAAGGCAGGCAGATGGAGCCTTGAAAGGTGGTAAGTGCTTTGGAGAAAAATGAAGCAGAGAAAAGAGACAGGTAATGGGAGTGGGCGGGTAGCGATTTTAAAGAAAGTGGTCAGGGAAGGCCACGTGAGATGTCGACAGTTGAGTAACAACTCGTAGGAGCTGAGGATACAAGTCACGCAAAATAACTGAGAGAAAAGAGGTTCTAGGCACAGGGACCTGAAAATACAGTGATGCCGAGGCAAGGTGTGTCTGGTAGATTTGAGGGCACCGATATGCCTAGAGATGAGTGGGCATGGGGGGAGGACAGTAGAAGAGGTCTGGGACGGAAGGAGAGGGGTGGAGGTGGGTGTGACTGTGCCGGGTCACGTGGATTATTGTAAGGACTTGGGACTCTTCTCTGAGGGAGGCGGCTGCCATGGGAGGGTTCTGAGCAGAGGGATGGCATGACCAGGCTCCTTTAATAAGGAGTCTGAGGTGGCTCCTGAGTGTAGAACAGACAATAGAAGACCGGGGTAGGTGGGGCGGGGGGGTTACCAACGAGGAGACAGAAATGATGCAACGATCCCAGACATTATGGCACTTTGACTAGGGTGGCAGTAGAGGGTAGATACAGTAAAAAAAAAAAAATCATCTAGTGTGCTCTCTGTGGTACTTGTGTGTACTTGGGGAATTGCTGTACTACAAAATGAAGACCTAAATCTCATGCCACAGACTAGCGATCCTATTGCAATCTGAGAAGAGTCACCCGAACGTGGTTGGCCTTCAGCGTCTCACTTGTCCTCTGGCTAACAGGCAGAGTGGAACTGTTATTACAGTGGTACAGATGAAGAAACGGAGACTTTGGGCTCTAGTTGGGGAATTAGACTAAAAAAAAGAAATAAATAAATGAAAAAATGGCCACCTGTCGTAAATACCACGAGAAAGGATAAAATGAGTCTGAGATAGGAATTGGAAGAGTGGTACGATCTCGGGAGGCCTGTATTCTAAAGAAAGAAAAAGAGCTAGCCAAGAGGAAGATGGACGGAGAGGGTGAATCGGGCGGCGGGAGCAGCGTGTGCAAAGGCCCTGAGGCAGGAGTGTGCGGGCCGTGCTGGAGAAACTGAGGGAAAGAGTTTGGATTTCGCTCCCAGCGGCTCGTCTCCCACCTCACATGCATGTGCCGCATGAGCTCCAGTTCAGCTGTTTGTTCTTTGGCGTAGAACATGGAGCTGTTTCTTAATTGCTCTATATTTAGCTTTGTTGCAAAATCTATAATTTAAAAACCACTGGGCTGGGCTGGTAATTCAGCTTCCATGGTCCATTTATTCTTTGGCTTTGGCTGCTGAGGTAGCCCACCGAGGTGACGGGGTGTGCTGGTCACGATGGAAGTGTTAGCAGAACATCTGCTCCTCCAGTGCTGGCCTGGGTCGAGCTGCCAAACCCGGAGCTAATCCTAGAGACCCTTGGTTTAGTTTTATACAAAGGGGGTTTGGACAGGGGACAGCAGAACAGCTGGGGCCTACTGGAGGGGTGGCCACAGCATCACAGACCCTGGATCGATTCATTGGGCTGTGCTATTTACAAACCACATCACTTTCTCTCTCTGGGGCTCAGTTTCCTAAAACTGTCAAATGGATTGGGTGAAATAGGGGATCCAAATCTAGGAGGCATTCTTATTTGCTATTAGTGGTAGTGTCACCCGGTACACCTTCTTCATTTGACATTATAATCTTAAAGGCACGTTCTCTTTGATCTAGCCATTTCACCTCTAAGAATCTTTCTTCCGAATGCACTCACACATTTAGACAGATACGTAGGCACAAAGATATTCATATCAGCACCGTTCATGATGGCAAAGGATTGGAAACGGCCTAAACATCCATCGATAGGGAAATGATGGGATAAATTATGGTGCATCCATACAAAGGACTATTATGCAGCCTTTGAAAAGAAAGAGGTAGATCTATATGTATGATGCCTAAATATAAGGTGTGATACCTCAATATATTGATATATAAAACAGCAAAACATTGCGTGCATTTGTGTTTTAAAAAAAGATGATAATGCACTATGCTTGCATGTGCATATTATGATCATTAGAAACAGATGCAAGAGGCTGGTACCAGTGGTTGTCCTGGGAGCTCGTAGGGCAGTGTGAGAAGGAAGTTTCTTTTTCACTATATATATTCCTTTGGTACTATCTGAAGTTTTTCTTCCACATGCATGATTGCATAAATTAATTAAATTAAATTTTAAAATGTTTTAAATGCCTCCAGAGCCAGATAGGTAATGTCGATGACAAGAAACGGGCTAGGTATGGAACAACAGGGAGTGGCAGGGATAGTGGTGAACCCAAATGCTCAAGTCCCCGCCCCCAAAGGCAACTGTCACTCAGCCCCACTCAACCGTGGCCATGGGGCAGGAGGCCAGTGTGGCCAGATCTGACTTCTCAAGAGAAACAGAAATTTACATTTTAATGTGAACCCTTCTGATGCTTCTGTGTTAGCAACTGGTTAAACTGTTATAAACCAAACCAAACCAAACCAAACCAAAACAAGACACAACACAATAGGGTGGGTCATGAAAGGCTCGGGCCGGCGTTTGTTCCTGGCATCCAGTCTGTGATTGCTGTATTTATGATTTTTAAGTTTCCTTTCAGTTTTAGCGGTCCTCTGCCTGGGACCCTTGTAGCCATTGCATATATATCTGCATGCACACAGTGGGTCTTTTACAGGTTGGTCCCAGGTGACTCTGCAAATGGTGGCCCTGGCCAGTGGGGCACAGTGATGGCTTTGTGCCAGCCACCATGGTAAATAGAAAAAAAACATGGGTTTTCATAAGTATGGGGTGCTTAGCTTGAGGCCAGCCTCAGTTTCCTAATTTATGAAATGGAGACAATCACCACCCCTGTCCCACGGTGGCTGTGAGGATGACATGAAGAACTGAGTGTGAGAGGGCTTTCGAAATGGCGGGGCACAGGACTGGCATTGCTTCAGGGACATGAAGCCTGGGCAGCCAGCTCCAGGCCTCCCGGTCAATTTCCTTCCTTCCCATTCTCATGGGGTCTTGGATAGTTTTCAGCCTTATTGAAGAAGCTCAATGAAGCCAATGTCACACACATCCAGACCCTAATTTTACCCCTAACTACCCTCATTGGCTACTTAGACACGAATACCCACGTGCAAACACACGTCCCCCAGACATACTGGAATGAAGATGCTCTTTGCCAAGAACTGTGTCGAAGCCCAGAGAGAGGTTATCTTCCAGTCCCAGTGAAATGACTTGACGTGGAAAAATAAAACGTTCAAATCAGAGCGGCATGGGAAATTTCTACAGCAGGACAACAATTTCTCAAGTCATCCATGCTTTTGTCACCAATATCGATATCCTTTTACTGTCCACATTTATACGATGGTGAGGAAGAGCCGCCTTCAGTGTGGCTGAAGTTCTGAGCTTTGCAAGAAAGATACTGGAGTTGAACCGGTGATAAATAATGGATTAAAAAAAGCAATTATTTATTTCCTTCCCTCTAATGGTGAGTAGCTGCCTGTTTCCCCTTGAATGAATCTGTTTCACAGACTATAGCTCTCAAAAAATAGTAATATCGATAAAGCCAGCATGTCCACAGAAGAAGGCTGATGATGGAGGAAGCTTTGCAAACCGCATAGAAGGGAAAGACCGGTCAGCGGGCACAGGAGAGACGAGGGTCAGTTCACACGAGACTCCCCTGGACGATCCGGGAAGAGAAGCCTCAGAGACACATTTGAAAGGTGATGTGAAGGGCGGAAGGCCCAGCCAGGTGAGGGAGCCCATGGTTCCCCCAGTTATGCGTCTGAAGAGACATCGCTCTTCCTCTACGACCCGGTGATGCAAACCATCTCCGGAGCCTGAGACCACTCCCTGCACAGCCTGATCGAGATGCTTCTGTATTTCGGCAGAAACCTAAGGGGAGAAACGATGCTACTTTCACATCACCAATGAATTCGCAGCTGGGCGTCTCAGAGCCTCTCATCTCCTCTGCCTGACTCTCCTGAGTCCTGGTCCAGCCGGCCTCGGGAGGATCAGAGCATTGGCTGTTGCATATTGAGTGCCAGGCTCTGGAGTTTTCCTTCAGACATACCCTCTTTCAAACCTCAACTCATCCAAACCAATAAGAAATCGAAATTCGAGAACAGAGGCAGCTGCTGGATTTGAACCCAGGACTCGCTATCCCTAACGCCCAAGTTCTTTCCGCTAAGAAAACCTCCTGGGCTTCCAATAGTTTAAAGAAAAAATAGTTACAGTCCTTAGCCTGGCATTTGAGGTCTCATCTCCTCTGTCCTTTCTTATATCTGTCAGTATCTTCATTCCAGCAGAAACAGCCTTCCCACTTACCATTTCTGGAACGTTCCTTGAACCACCTTGCAAATGCCCTTCCCCTGGACCCTGTGCCCTCCTCTCTCCTCTGTCATCTGCTCATGGCTTGCTACAAGCTCTGGGCAGCCTATCTCTCCTCCTTCTTGTGGGGTGTCCTGCCTGGTACTGTGGTTTACTGAACCATCCCTCACACCCCCATCCTTCACAGAACGTATCTGTAACGATAGCCCATCTTCCCTGTCATTTTTGTCCAACTATTACACTTGGCCTAGAAGAAACGGGTTGGTTCTAGCCCCAGTTCTATTGTTGGGCGGCATTTCCAGCCTCGCTTTCCTCGTTTTTGACGGAGCTAACAAACCGTGTTTTGTTCACAGAGTTCTTTGCAGGAGGGAGGATGACAGTGAGATAATGAATTGAAAATGATGTTTTAAACTTGTCCCGTTGTTATAGATAAGTCTCGTTGTTATAGATATTTACACGTTTTGAATTTTCCTCGGTTACATTTCTCCTTCAGATGTTCCTGTGAACAGGACGTAGGAGAAAGTATTTTCCCAATTTTTATACATGGAGGAACAGGGACCTATAAAGGCTGAGTGACAGACTTAAAGAGGAAAGAGAAATAGAACCCTGAGAGGGTCTTTAACTGTCTGACTTCTCCCGTTTTCATTAGGTTTCAGGGTCTCTTTAACAGCCCTTCAGTTCTTACTCTCAGAGAAATAATAATTTTAATATCTCAGATTCAGCAAGCTTTTAGTGATCACCTCCTCTGCCTCGGAAAGAGATTCAGGAAGCCTCGGTTTATTGGTTCCAGCCCGAGAGATGGAGCCACAGTATGAGCCTGGGGACAAGGGAGAATAGACCAGCGTTTAGTCACGTGGGTGGCCTGCCTCTTCATCCTACGGCATCTGCCCAGCTGGGCAACATCAGGCGTGTTGCTTAACTGCTCTTTGTCTCAGTTTTTCATCTGTTAAAGAAAATCTCTGAAGTCTTAATACTCATAAAATGCTCAGAACAATACCTGGCTTCAGTAAGTCTCAAAAAAATGACCGTTCATTTGCCCAACAAGTATTTGTCAAGTGCCTATTGCAGGGGTCCCCACCCCAGGGCTGCGGATTGGTACCGGTCCGTGGCTTGTTAGGAACCGGGCCACACAGCAGGGTGGAGGGTGAGCAAGCGAAGCTTTATCTGTATTTGCAACCGCTCCCCAGCACTAGCATCACCGCCTGAGCTCCACCTCAGACCATCGGGCGTTAGGTTCTCACAGGAGCACCGGTCCCTGGTGACAGAAAGGTTGGGGACCACCGGACAGTACACTAGGCATTGTTATAGGCCCTGGGCACACAGCAGTGACCAAAACCGAGTCCCTGCCTTCGTGGGGCTTATAGTCATAAAGGGAAGCAGATAATAAACACGTAAATGAATAGGAACATTTCTAAGTAATGTGGTTAGCTTTTCTTAATAACCATCATTGTGTAGATTATTACATTTTTCATTTGATTTTATCGGCAGAGAATGTGAAAACCTATTGGGTCACCGATTTTAGATTTCTACATAACTCGGCTTCTAAAGGTCCCAATTTTGTATCAATATCTCAAAGCCGATTGCTCATCAGAAAGGAACTGCCCAGGAGACAATTCAACTGCAACCGAAGACTAAAACCAGTCTGGATCTTAGACACTAAACAGTATAAACTCAGGCTTTGCTTAAATTAAGACTTCTGAGGTCAGTGAGTCGCACAAAGCAAGGCAGCCGGCTACAATTGGGACTGGGAGATTCACACAGAGAGATGGGCCCAGTGCAGCCAGATTTTCTGCTATTTTTCAAGATGGGGGCGACCCAGGATTTTTGCATGAAATTTCCTGATTTTTGTTTAGTGGCAACAAATTCCCCTTTAAGATGAGACCGTTGCACTAGGCCAAGTGTGGATGAAACTCTTCTGCAGGCCAAGTGCGGCCTGAGAATCACAATTTGAAAAGATCCTTGGTTTATATCCATTGTGTGTAATTTTCAACTTTATCCTAAACTGTCCTGTCTTTTGAAGGCACAACAAGCCCCTTTCTTTTGTCTGTCTGTTTTTCCCACGTCATCTGTGGCTTCGGTCCTTGTAAATAGATTTTCTGTGCCGAACCATGGCGTCTCTGGAAGGCCTGATGAGGTTGGTTTGTTGAATCTTCTCCTTGGCAGCCTGCTTTCGGGGGCCGTCTAGAGTGCATCTGAGTGTGGGGGAAATCACCCATGCCTGCTCTGCCAGCTTTAATAATCACTCATTCTTTGTACTTTCCATCTTTCTGGTGATGTTTGTTTTCTTTGTATATTAATGTGTCTTCGGTAGGATGCTTAAGTCTAAAAGGCAGCAAGTATGGGAAGTAGAAAGGAACATACTGACACATTCATCGTTCGTCTGGCGTAGTTCGGATGAAACCGGAACCCCTTGGGCCTCCTGCTGACTCCAGACATCCAGGAGACTTTGGCTCTTTGTTTTCCAAAGATCACAGGATTAGAGTAACTGGTCACCTGGCCCCAGAATATAATCAGCCTCACGGCCGAGCTGGGCTCAATTCTGTACCGATGGTGAGTGACTGGTGGAGAATTTGTGGCCAGGCCTGTATGTGAGTGTGAGTGAGTCTTTATTCCCGTGTTCTCAGAGCCAGCTAAGGCAGCTTTGAATCATAACAAGCTTTTCACGGCTTGGGCCTTCACGAAATGGAATTCAGAGGTGATGAGTTGGAATGTTCGGCGTCCGTATTTTACAGCGGTCCTTCAAGGAAACTCACAAATCTCCGTCATCTTCTAAGGTAGAGGCTCTGAAAGTTGAGAGGGCATCGCACTCACCTGGAGGGCATGAAAACACGGGTTAGGTTAGGGCCCAAGAAACTCGTATTTCTGGGAAGTTCCCAGGGGATGCTGATGCTGCTGGTCCAGGGGCCACACTGTAAGGATCACTGATCGTAGAGGCTGCCAGTGCTAGAGGAAATCGAATCAGGAAACCTGGGCTCCAGCCCTGACCCTGCCTTACCAGCTCTGTGGCCTGGAGCAAGACACTTACCTTCTCTGAACCTCAGGTTTCCCACCTGGAAGCTGATATAATAATTCCAGGCCCACTTCCTGCACAGGTGTGCGCATGCTCGAGAGACCCTCTGTGCAGGCGCCAGGAGCTCTATTGAAATGGTGGGACCTTAACAAGTTTGTTTTCCAGTGTGTTCTTTTTTTTTTTTTTTTTTTTTTGAGCTTTGCTGAGTCCTCTGCTGTAAGGCTAGTTGAAAGACCCTCAGAATTTGAGATCAAGAGGTTCGTTTTCACGAAGAGATCATCTTTTCTGAGAGAAAACACTGTCACTTCCTCAGTCTCTGAGAACTTGTCCCAGCCAATGGTTCACTTACTGGAGTAGGAGAAACTCTCAAAATAATGGCAACTTAGCGGGTGTCGTTAACAGCTTGCTTTCCTGTTCCCGTTGCGGATGAGTTTCAAATATCGTTTTTTGAAACGATCGTTGTTTTGAAAAATAATTTAATATTAAGGAAGAGCTTAATTAGGCTTAAAATGGTAGAGACCAGCGTGGGGTCTATTCAAAATGGCTTGGAGTTCACTCCTTGAGCATAACCTCAGAACTTCTTCCCCAGCTCAGTGGGTGGAAACGCTCCTGTAATCAGCTCTTGATTTCTTTCCCAGTTATAGACAACTTTTTTCCCCTACAATGGGAAAAATTAGAATGTTTCCTCTTACATTGCCCAGATTTTTTTTTTTTTGCAATATCTAACCCAAACGCTGGGCTGAGGTGGCAGTTGGGTGTCTGGCCATCTGACAAGGGGCTAAGAATGGTAGCAGTAGGAGTAAGAGTGACAACCCGGAGCTATGAGACAAGCCAGGATCTTCCAAAGAGAGATCAGAGAGGGCTTATGCCGCTCTGTTAAGTTTCATCCAGTTTGTGCCTTGACTGGCCAGTTCATTTCAAATATAGTGTGTGCCTAATATGGGCCCCCTATAAAAAAATCTATAGCCAGATTGATTAGAAGTTTAATATCATCCTTTAACCCTCAGCTGCGGAGTGGGTAATTTAATTAAAGCAAAGGGAAAAAGATTAGAAATGGCCCTGCTTTGTGTCCCCTTGACACCAACAGTCCCACATCTACAGTGTCAGCCATTCCTTTAATTAAAGATTAGGGGTGTGACCTCATGTGTTCAGAAGAGCCCCAGACAGCCCAAGAGTCTGGATGCAAGTTGAGGTTGAGAGAAATGAGTCGTGATCATGAAACCACGGCATGTCCCAGCCAGAGGAATGTTTATAGATCATCAGATGCAGCGTCTTCATTTTACAGATGGGGAAACTGAGGTCCCGAAATGGGAAGGGACATGTTCAAGTTCATTGGGATTTTAGTAAAAGAATTACAGAACTAAAAGTCTAAACTAGAAGAACCGTAAGGTCATCCAGCCAACCGACCCATTCAATGAGTACACGGTAGGTGACAGAATTCTCCTCCTGTGACATGGCACTCACTGTGCTCAGCGACATCTCATTCCAACAGCCGAGAGCATTAGAAATCACTGTTTTATTTGTCTTCCTGTGGCTTCCTAGTCCTATCCTTGGAGACACGTGGATAAATCCCGATCTTTCCTTTAATTGCCATTCCTGTGGATATTTGAGGTCATTTATCACGTTTTCTATTAATCTTTTTTCTTGCCCGGGATGAGCGTCCCTTATGCCGTCTGTGATTCACTGTCCAGTTCTCTCACCACCCAATCACTCTGCTCACATTTCTCCGTATCCCTCTTGAAAGTATGATGTCTACACCGAACGCAACCTTCTCATGGTCTAATTAACATGACTTCGTCCTTTGTTATAAAGACCTCATGTCCATTAATTCATCCTAAGATCACGCTGACTACATTCAGAATAAATCATTAAGGTTCCTTTGGTTGTAAGTGAGGGAAATTTGATTATAACCAGCTTAAGTAAAAGTGGGATTTAATAGCTCATATAACCGCAAAGTCGGGGGTAGAACTTCAGGTATGGGTGGATCCAGGGGCTCAGGCCATGTTTGCCTGAGGTCTGTATCTCTCTGTAGGTATTTGCTCTGCTTTCCGACTGTTGGCTCCATTCCTAGGCAACACAGATGCCAGCCATTCTATCTTAGTCCTTTCCAGCTGCTGTAACAACATGGCACAGACTAGGTAGCTTATAAACAACCAAACTTATTTCCGACAATTCTGAAAGCTGGAATTCCAAGATCAGAGTGCCAGTGTGGCAGGGTGAGGGCCCTCTTCCAGGTCACAGACTTGTCTATATGTCGTCACGTGGTGGAAGGGGCTAGAGATCTCTCCTGAGCCTCTTAGGACACTAATCCTACTCATGACGGCTCCACCCTCATGCCTTCAGCACCTCCCAAAGGCCACGTCTCTTAACAGCACTATCTCTGGCAGTTAGGATTTCAACATTTGAATTTTGGGAGAACACATGCCAAGCTTAAATGTGCAAAGTTCTCAGTGTTAGTATCCGTTTGCTAAGGCTGCTGTAACAAAGAGCCACAAACTGAGTGGCTGAAACAACAGAAATCGATTGTCTCCTGATTCCGGACACTGGAAGTCCGAGATCAAAATGTCACCAGGGTTGGTTCCTTCTGAGGGCTGTGACGAAGAATCTGCTCCGTGCCTCTCCCCTAGCTCCTGGTGGTTCCCTGGAAGTCTTTAGTATTCCTTGGCATGCATAGGCATCACTCCTATCTCTTGTCTGTATGTGGTATTCTCCCAATGTACATGTCAGACTATGTCCAAATTTCCTCTTTTTATAAGTTCACCAGTCAGATTGGATTGGGGTCCACCTTCCTCTTACATGGCCTCGTCTTAACTAAGCACGTCTATAATGACCTTATGAGCCAAAAAGGTCACATTCTGAGATACTGGGAGTTAGGTCTTCAGCGTATGAATTTGGGGGCAGGGGCACAGTGCAACCCATAATAGCCTCTTTCACAATAGTACTACCGAGAGCTCCCAAGGCTGCATTTCGTGGGCTCCAACGATTCACAACGTCCCTGAATTAAGCACTGTGATTCCAGGCCCGAGACACGTTGGTGAAGCCGACACAACCTAAAACACAGAGACTGATAGTGGGAGAGGGGAGGGTTTCCAGGAAATGGGGGTGCCTTTAGAAAAAGCACGAACGTATGCCGGACACACAGAACCAAAGGACGTCTGCTACACAGGAGAAAGAGATCAAGAAAGAGCCTGCGACCTAGGACCCGGGCAAGAGCCGAGGCTCAGCACACAGGCAGCTTAAAGGATGGGCTTGACTCTAGCCCATTAAAAAGAAATCATTTGTGTGTTGTCATAAATCAAAAAGGGAAGCTGAGCTGCCAGACTGTGTTTGGTTCTTCCGAGTCTTCCTGGAAGCCACTTCAGCTCTTGGTAGCTTTGTGTTTTGCATTCGTTTCTTTTCATATTGGAAGATTAAAACAATAGCTTCCGGTTATCATCCCACACATTATTGATTAAAATCCTTGCCCGAAGACCTTCCATCTCACTTTTCAGCCTGGCGTGATTTACTTCTCCTTTTACTCTCTGTAACATATGATTAATGCTGATCTCTGGAGTCCCGGTGAGATGAAGCTGTGTGTCAGGTACAATTTGTCAGCTTGGAAGTATAGATTATTTTATGTTTCTCGAACTTTGTGGCCAAGGGAACACAGTTCTTGATTGTTAAATCCATCCACACTTTCCCCTGGGCTATGAAATGCCAGAAACATTAAATAGCCCACTTAATACATAACCTCATTCTGTATGCTTGACTATTTTGTTTTTAATTTTTCTTCCCTTTCCCGGCTGCTCACATGAAATGGGATCAAAGAAAAAAATTATCCTCACTGGATTTTGTTAAAATATTAATAGGTTAGGGTTGACTGGCTAAATTGAATATCTTTGCTGATCTCACTTGCATGTTTAACTTGTGCTTAGGAAAATATGTTTCCTAGGTGATAACCTTTTATGTACCAGCCTGACTTCATTGAAATGCATAGAGATAAAAATATGTCACGCTCAGCGGCTATGCTATTCTTGTGTGGCACTGTGATTATTCAGATGGTAATTGACCCCCACCTGTAGACAGCTCCGATTCTGTAGTCAATCATTTCATTTGATGTTAAAATATGTGAAAGTACAATTATATAATTTACATTACAAATCATGCTGAATGCCAGGGGTCTCTGAACCGCTGACAAACGCAAAGGAATCGGGGGCTGGGGGGAGAGGACCCAGGTCAATAAACGAAGTGAATTACACCGGCAAAGGGTTCGACTTTTCTTATTTGTGTCCACAAGAGCTTTTGTGCATGTGTCATTGAAAGAATAACTATGGCCTTCTCTCCGCACCATAAATGGCAGCGTTTTAGACGCCTTTCTAAGGATGTCTCCCGCTTTCTGGCAGAGAATCGCTCTTCCCATTAAGCAGAGCAGCGAGGGCTGTCCGGGGCCAGAGGGGAGAGCGGATCTATTAAAGGGAGCCGGCATCTGCTCTGGGAGGTTACAGCGGCTGCTGGTGCTGAGCCCAACACAGGCCTGAGTGGTAACTTGCAAATCAGGTGTGCGCATTTCCAAAGTCCAGATCTGGGCCAGCAAACTTGAAACTTGCACTAATATTATTAGGAATTATGGCTATTACTTATCTAGTACTTCATATGTGCTGGCCCCAGGTTAAGTGTTTGAGACACATTATCCAGGTAATCCTTACCACACGGCCACATGACATTGGTGTGCTATCAATCCGCTATCGGTCCCCTTTTCAGATGAAGAGTATGGACGCAGAGTTGTTAGAGCTTGCCCAGGACCATTTAGTTAGAGGGGCAGAAAATCGATGGGTGGCAAGCCTGGGCCGAGGACCCGGATCAGGCATCGGTTGCTTATGGTGACTACGCAGGACTGGGGAGGCACACAGGACGCAGTCTCTGCCTCATTGGGGCTTATGGGAAAGCAAGGGGGTTGGGGCGGAAGTGGGGATCCTTGATGAGGACGGTCCCAGAAGGGAACTCACCAGCCAGAAGGTTCCCGATGGAGATGCCCTACCCACGCGTGTGAGGCGGAAGACCGACTCCAGGGCTGCTCAGGGCTGGGGGCGAGTGAGCCTTCGTGGAGGCCGTGTAAGAGGCAGGAGTCTTTCTCCCGTGGGTGCATAAAGCTTCCTGCATCATAGCTGTTCTAAGGCAGACTCTTGCTCTTTCTTCGGCCACGTTCCAAAGCAGCTGGGCTGGGCCATCCCGGGAGCCTCTTGGCTTCCAGAGTGCGTGCAGTAACGGACTAGGCCATGAAAGGAAGAGCTGCATTCCCTCCAAAGGGATTCGGGGCACCAGGATCCTTGTTGGCTTCTGATGCGAACACCTGATCCTTGAACCGGGCTGGGAACCCTGCCCCTTTGGCTAAGAAGCGCAGGTTTGCTGCCAAGCTTGCTCGCATGGGCACGAGCAAGCCTCCGAGAGACACTCCCCGGCAGTCTTCACGAAAAGTGTATTTCAGGCTGCATCACCTGTGGCAGATGCCCACATCTGTCACCTTCATGATTTTTATATCCCATCTTCCTGTACTTTTAATCACTTAGCATAACCGTTAAGAGCACAGAGTCTGGAGACAAATACCTCGGTTCAAATCCCAGCTCCGGTGTCTGCTGGCTACAAGATCTAGGATAAGTTAACCTCTGTTTGCCTCAGCTGCCCCATCTGTAAGGGAAGTAAATAATAGCACTCATCTTCTAGAGCTGTTATAAGAATTAGAAGAGTTACATAGGACTAGAGAACAAACTGATGGTTGCCAGATGGGAGGTGGGTTGCAAAATAAGAAGGGATTAAAAAGTACCAACTGGGGTGTAAAATATTCACAGGGATGTAAAGGACAGCATAGAGAATATAGACACTAATATTGTAATAACTACGCATGGGGCCAGGTGGAGACTAGACTTCCTGGGGGAGTCACTTCATAAATCACATACACGTCTAACTACTACTCCGTGCACCTGAAAATAATATCATATTGAGTGTTAACTGTAATTGAAAAGTAAAAATTAAAAAAAGAATTAAAAGAGTTAAAATGCAAAGCACTTAGAACAATGACTGATCCATAGTAAGAATATATGTAAAGTGTTCAATAGAATTTTCTTTTTTAAAAAAATAAAGATCTTTTTTTACCCGATTGTATATGCAAGCTGAGTTTATTTCTAATAAACTTGAAAATATCGAACTATTAAATTGCGTTTTAGATTCTGGGCACTTCACTCTGCAAACCCCCAAAGCATCAAGTTCAAACTGCTTGGCCTGGCATTCAAAGTCCCTCACAAATTGTCCCCGCTCACCTTTGCAGCCTTGTCCCCCAACTATGTGCTCTGTTGATTTATATGCTTAAAAAACACAAAGTTGTTTTGTTATTCTATCCAGGGGCAGTACAGCTTGGTGGGTTAAGTGCACAGGTCGAGGGTCAAGTGATAATGGGTTGGCATCTCAGCTCTGTGCCATTGTGGCTGAGTGGTATCAGGTACTCTTCCTGTGTCTCAGCTTCCTCATGTGGGACATGTGGATAGTAATAGACTCTCCCCTCATTAGAGAGGTTAGGATAATTAAACAAATTAATTCGTGAAAGTACTCAGCACAGGGCTTGGTTAAAGCGAGTGCTCCTTAAACTAGTCATGGGCGTTTTGGTCACATTAATATGTTAAGCAGAAGTCCTTAAGCCTGCCTAATGGCCCATAGAATGAAGCAGCGACAGGCATCTCCTTGCCCAGGCTCTCTTCTCCCCACTGGAGACCGCTCAGCAGAGAGCTGGGGATGTGGGAAGCTGACCTGGGAACGAGCGGGCCATTCCTCCTTTCAATCAGAAATCCCAGCAACAAATTGCCCACTCCATGAATGAGCCAGACGCTCCGGCCAGGGAAAATTTCCCAGGCACTTTCCCGAGGCTCATTTTGAAAGTGAATTGAGACATTATCTTTAATTAAAGTGGCAATCTGCCCCCATGAGCTTCCAGGTCCCTAGATACTCAAAGGATGGCCTGGGCTTTGTCCCCTCCCTGCCTTCTCTTTCTCCTTTTAATTTCAAGCCCATCAGAAGGCCAGTTTACTAAATTGGTTTTAATGGAAATTTAGCCAACATGAATAATAATGAAATGTAAAATTATTCCTTAGCTAATGAACAGCCAGCGGCTTTGGGGTTAATTGGTTGCTTCCAGTGTCAGCTTATTTATATTAAAATAGAATTGTAATAGGATTCTAAACTAAAACTGTTTCATCTTCTTGATCGTCACTTACCTTAGGGTTTATTCTTTATCATTAGTCATTGTTTGGTAATTGCTCACACTTTGGACCTACTTGTGAATTAATTAATTACCTAGTTAAACTCAAGTGATTTTTTTTTTTTTCTTTAAAAGATAGAAAACTTGTCTTATTTTCCCTTAGCGGTATACTTTTTTCCCAAAGGTCTCTGTACACACAGAAACTTCTTCTTCACTGATCATTATACCAACTGGTCGTCTTGACTAGCTGAGAATCAAGGAGATCTCATAGCCTCTGGCTTTCTCCAAAGACCCCCTCAGCTGCCTCCAGACAGAGCACTAAGGGTCACGCAGCAGAGGAACTGATTGTCTACTTCTAGAAACCCATTTACTTCTCTAGGACTCAGTGTCCGCGTTTAAAAAAGTGAGCGGTTAGATCACTAGAGCAATGTTTTTTAAACTGAGGAGGTTCTTTAGGAGTTCTTGCTGGGGATATTGGTAGATTGGGGATCAGTTACTGATCTGGAAGACAACGGTTCATTCAGGCAGTTCTCTCTTTTACAGATAGGTGTCCTGGGTGAGTTTTTTTTTTTTTTTGAAAAACAACAGTAGAGGGAAGCAGGGATTACACTATTTAAATAAAGAAAAAATTTTAGACAAAGGACCAGATTTGTAGTTTCTAAATGTGACTACGTCAAAATCAGGAAGGCAATGATTTCTTGGATATAACGCAAAAGCACAGGCAACAAAAGAAAAATATAGGTAAATTGAACTATCAAACCTCAAAACTTCCATACATCAAAAAACACCACCAAACGAAGGATGAAGCCATCAACGGAATCCTATTTTTGATAAAGAATTAATATCCAGAATATATAAAGAATTCCCACAACTCAACACAACAACAACAACAAACAACAGACTCAAAACTGGGCACAGGACTTGAATAGATATTTCTCCAAAGAAGATATGTAAGTGACCAAGTAAGCACATAGGAAGAAGCTTACCATCCCTAGCCACTGGCGAAATGCAAATCAAAACCACGTGAAATATGGCTTCGCACCCGCCCACCTACCTACCTACCTCAGAAGACGATTAGGAAGATTCGATGACAATAATACATGGAAAGTATTTAGCACAGTGGAACTCTTAATAAATTATTAATATATCATTAGTTCACCTCGCACGTATTAAGCACCTGCTGTGTGCCAAATAAAGTGCCAGGTGTTCTGGGTCATATAGATGATGTCTTAGCAATGACCTTGAAAGAGGGTTGGAGAAAAGGTTAAATGATACTAAAAGATTTAAATGTTTCATAGAAGGTTGGTTTCTGAGGACAGGTGTTTCTATCAGGGTGTTCCTACATTTTTTTCATTTAGAAAGACCAAGATATTGGCAGCGGTAGGAGCGGAGGGTGGGGAACCTACCTTATTTCTCAGTTTTGAAGACTGTGTCTAATTCCTAAAACACCCAGAAGTGCGTTTAGCACTGGGCACCCTCGATTAGGTCTGCTCCCATCACGCCCATCTGGAATTCACTGGAGGGCCAAAGCAAGGCCCTTTACTGGGCCTTGGTGCAGAGCAAAACTAGATTAGAATCCCCAAGCAGAAGTCAGGTCAGCCCTCGGCAAAGCCGCCAGGCGTTCCCGCCGTAACATCAGCATCTGGAGGTGTCTTTGGTGTCTGGTTCGACCATCTCATCCTCTAGCTGGGGAATCTGTGGCCTTGAAAGTGGAAGGGCCCCCACATCACTCAGGGATTTAAGGCCCAGAAGGGGGTGCGACTGCGATGTTCTCCTTTGCTTGTACCTCTGCCTTTGGACCTTAATGCCCTACTGAGCACTTAGCCCCCATAGGGGCCTCGGCCTCCGGGTGGGCCTCAGCAGGCTTTCCATCCAGTCCTTGTTAAAACTTACTTTTCCTTAGTCCTGCTCCTTATAACTGTTAAAAATGATTAAAGAAGACCATTTAGATGACACAAGCAAATTATTTAACCCTTCGTGAAGCAGGCTGTCTTAAGGTCCAGAGAAAGGCACAGTAGGATGGGAGGCAGGAAGCTTTTACACAATAAAGAGTAAGGAACAAGGAAGGGAAAAACAGACAATGAGTAAGGGACAAGGAAGGAAGTGTAGAGCCCAGAGCCGGCTTGGCATTTGGGGATGGGCTAACTGGATAGACATACTGCGCTTCTGGTCACATGAGGCATTTTCAAGGACACTAAAGTTTTTTGTTTGCTGACATGGCACCCTGGGCAGGGGCGGCTTCATCTTAGGCCTAGAAATTAATTTCAACATAACCCTTGTTCATTCGGGGTCACCTTTGAAGGGTAAATTGTGGCCTCGATGGGGACATTTGAAACACTGTGGTAGACTGGTTGGAAGAGATTTCTTAGGCTGGGGACCTGTGATTTCCTCGAGGGGCCCCACATAGGCAGCCTGCTTCTTCCACCATGCGCCGCTTTACAGCATGGCTGGCCCTGACCTGTTAACACTTATGAGATCGAAAGGCCTGAAGAGCCCAGAGAAAGTGTTTACCAATCTCACCAGATGCTCAGCATCAGCCAGGATGCTTTTCTTACTTGGACAGGCCCATTTAGTAGACCCCAGTGGAAACTGGAAATCCATGCGTAACAGCAGCCGAGTGATTTTAGGATTTGTCCAGCTGAGTCAACATTGCCTTCCTTTCCTTCCTCCATGTAACTTGCAGATAAGAAAATCAAGTCTCGAAGATAAGAAATCACATTTTCAAGTGTGCAAAAATAGACCTCGAACCCGCCTACCTTTTTAAAAATAATGTATCCTGCTCTTCAAAAGCTTGGAGGAAAACCACAAAAGGATACCCATTCCTTTGTCATCGAGCCGTGACAGTTCAGCGGCTCTTTTTCTTGTCTCACCTTCAGGATAAGTGTTGTCATTTTCTTTTTGGCAAACACGTCACAGTCACCCCACCCAAGAGTCCTCTATAAAAACCCTCCCTTGTCGGTTCACGGAGAGGAGTAACAATGTGCCTGGGGACAAATCTCTCCTAAAATTATAAAAGAAAAACATCAGCCTCTAAATATATCAGCCATGATGAGCCTTCTATATTTGATCCATTGTCGTGCGGCCTCAAATCCAGAGGTATTAGTGTGCTAAGCTTTGCTGAAACGAGACCGTAGATATTAAAAGCAATTAATGTTCTCCTCTTTCATTTCGTTTATTTATTTTTCAAGTTCCACAATGCAATTACTTAAGAGGCCTTCGGAAGAAATCCTAAGCATCATTTTCAATCAGCAGAATGAAAATGTCACCTTTTGCGATTTGGCAAATAAACGACGTGTAGGAATAAGTCCCTTCTATGTCGCTGTGTGCTATTCACGAAGGGCTAATTGCCATGGTCTCTAAATGAAATACGGCAAACTGTTCCACCTCTGTGCCAGTTTGTTTAAAATCTGCAAAGCTTTATTATTAACGCTATTTAATTACGAGAATGTCAGCCATGGAGAATTCCAAACCCACACTTTCCCTTCATCATTAGTAACAGGGCAAAAATGAAACACTTTCAACAATGAAGGGTTCATATTTCAAGCTTATACAGTAGCTGCTAAAAGGCTATACTCAGAAAATCAATTTTATTAAAGTCCTTCGAGCACTAAAGGGACTTGCATGCAACTAAGCAATTTTAAAAACATGTCCAGGAGCTGCGACTTTTTGATTCATGTTTTTAGTGGGGTTATTTTTGACTATTTTCAATATTGTTTCCTTACAGTGGGGTCAAAAGTGATTTGGGGAAGGGGCAAGCCGGGGAAAGGGAACATGTCCCCATAATTTCTCCCTGCCACAGTTTCCATCGTACGTGGGGATCTGTGGAGCAGGCAATCCAGGGGGCAGACAATGCAAGATGGAGGACGGATGGTGGAGGAAAGACAACAACGTTTTTCCTCTTTTGTTTTCTGTTAGGGTTTTTTTTTTTTTTCTTCCCAATTTCAACTCAGCAAAATAATAGCTAAATATGGATCTAAGCCACAGATTTACCGGCTTAGATCCGAAAGCCTGCATGAAAATTCTCCAGCTCCCCAAGTTCACTAACCCTTCCATAATCAGGTGTTGTTCAAATTCCTCACTTGGCAATTCACTTACTGCCTTCCAACGATTGTCTACACTGCCTAGTGTTAACTTTGAACTGTTATCTCTTGGTGAGTTGTGTGACTCTTCTCCTTAAAAATGTCTTGAGTGTTTTGAGGGCTGAGACCAAGGACCCCTTCTCTTGGAATCATGAAGCCAACCAACTCTTCCTGAATTAATACTTTCATCATTAATTACTACTTATCTAGTCATCTAATTATGTCTCTTCTCCCCAACTTGTAATGCAAACTCTTTGGTAACATGTGGCTTATGTCACCAAGGTGTCTAACACAGTGCTTGACACATGGCAGGTGCTCATCATATGTTGGCTGACCACTTGCGTATTAATAATCAATGGTTCCATCTCTGTTCTCATATCATATCTCATATCAGACAGAAGCTCAGTGCTTCTGTCTTTAGTATGTACACAATGATTTCTCTCAGTATTATTATGTTAATATTTTCCTATCATTTAGTATTTTAGTATTAGTATTTTTGGACTAATTGGCAGGATAACATGGGAACTAAAGCGTAGGTCCCCAAATCAGACAGCCTGGGTGTGACTCCTCATGCTGTTTCCAGCTATGGCATCTTCCCAGGGTGGGTTGCTGACTTCTTTAAGGCAAAGACAGGGCCTTACGCTTTCTAGTTCCTCTCCTGGTTTAGACCATGGGCTTTGTCATCACGTAGGGATTTTGTTCTGTCCCCGTATGACCTTGAGCTTGTTATATAACCCTTGGTTTCCTTACGTATAATATGTGCACAGCCATGTCTGTTCCACAGGACTGTTCTAAGGATTAAATAAAACGGCATGTGGCCAGCATTGGCACTGGGTTGAGCACATAATAAACTCTATAAATGGAGGCTTCGGATGACGAAAACAAACACCCCGCGGTTATCGTTTGTTTGGTGGGGATGGGTGGGGCAGGCTTAAAGTTTCAATATAAAAGTGTAGCGGAGAAGCCAGGGTATTTGCATCTAATCCCAGGTCTCTGTGGCTGTAGGCAAGGCCTTTCACATCTCAGTCTCATCATCTTTGAAACGAGTATAATCATACTTGCCTGTTTGCATCCCGATGTTGTTGCGAAGCTGAAATAGAAGAATACATCAAAAACGAAAGGCTCTACACACAACACTCGGCTCCTATTTAAAATTAGTGTTGGTTGAGGGCTCGATGCTGGCCCAGCATCTACCACGGAGGTGAAGTCAGGTATGCAACTTACATGCAATTAAGCAGTTTTAAAAACATGTCCAGGAGCTGCAACATGTCTTCCAGGATAAGGTAAGGCTAATCCTGGCCTGAAATAAATTTAACATTTATTGAGCACTTGCTGTAGAGCTGGCACTACTCCCAGCACTTTTCAGGTTAACTCATTTAATCCTCATAACAAACCACGAGGACAGTATTCTTCCCCTCTTCATTTACAGAGGAGGACACCGAGGCCCAGAGAGGGAAGGTGATTTGCCCAAGGTCACACAGCTAGTTAGTGGCAGAGCTAAGATTCCAACCCAGGCCTGCTAGCTCTTTGCTGTTCTCAAGCTGTTTGTTCTTAGGTAAGTTGCTTGCCTTCTCTGGGTCTCTGGTTTCCCTTTTTCAAGATGAGCAGATAGTTTCTCCCTGATGCTCCCTGGATCCTGGAAGGCCTGAATAATGAGGAGGAAGTGAAGGGGTTTTAGCAATAAGGATGGAGAAGGCCAAGGGGAGCAGGGGTCTATTTTAATAAAAACAGAAACATATTTTAACTTGTCGAACCATTAATATTTTCATATACAGCTCCCCTCCTTGCTGGATATTTACAAAGATTCTCCCCAGTTCAAGGTCAAATAAAAAGTGCCCTATCGTGAGGTCTCTTTCTCCTATTATCTTACTTTTACATTTACATCTTTTAATTACCTTACAATTTATCTGAGCAGAGAGAGTGAGGCGAAGCTCTCACCTTCCGTTTTCTAAATAACGAATTTCTTTGGCACAATTTCATCGAATCGTTATTAATTTCCTAACTTACGGGAAATACCTTTTCTTTTCTCTCAAACAAATGACTATGTACCTTGGAGTTTGGTTTTGAACTTTCTCTTAATCTGCGGACGTCTGTCTGCTCACATTTCAAGACCACGATGGCTGTTGCTGGTTGATTAAAATAAATCTATACCTAATGTCTACCCATTAATAATATTCAAAACCAAAAACTTTGGCGGTGAGGTCAAACGCCGTACAGCCCCATTACCATTAGGACTTTGCGTGTCTGGGCAGCCTTCCGTCACAGTAGTGCAGTGGTCTATCAAAAGGCCCCGATTGAAAACATTGTGTTTGCCAACTTGTTATTTGACCGATCGTCCCAATGGTTGGTGGGAAGTCTTGGCAACCATCACTGGTCATTTGTAAAAGACAAGGACAAACAAGCCGGTCAGGAGACGTGCTAAGAATCTACTGAGATTTCCTTGTTTCCTGGAACTTGCAGGGGTGTTTAGTGATGGTTTTCCATGCTCGCCCAGTGTCGGCCCATGATAAAGAATTGGGCAGAGGAAGCCACTTCAGGATGTGGGAAAATCCATTCGGTGCTGGGGAACGTCCAGAGAGAAATTTTCTGGCTGTCTGTCTCGCACTCGGGGCTGTATCTGCCCATCCCGTAGCAGGTAGGCACTGGCAAGCGCTGACATCTTCTCAGAATTTGGAGCCTAAAGATGTAGTGCTGCATGAAGGGTCGTCGCCTACTTTCTGACTCAGAGACTTGGGACGAGTCTCTAATCTCCGAACCTCTGTTTCTTATTCTGTAAAGTTTCTTGTTCTATAAAACGGAGAATGTGTCTGGCAGAGGCCATTCACTGCACAGTCATATGCTCAGTTTAATTTGCATCAAGGATTTTTTTCTACCGGGAAGAGGGCGCAAGCGATGCTGACACTATCGAACGTCCTTGCTATATATTTTTTAATATGGGACACCCGGTAAATTCTCAAGTGCAGACCTGCAGAATGCAGTGCCTGACGAGCAGCTGGTTCCTTGAACTTCCATGGAAGTCCGTGTAGGTTTGGGGTGCTTTTTGCCACATCAGATTCTAGGTCATGAAATTTCACAAAAGAATTTTTTTCTTCTCATTGTTGTCCCTTCTACTTCTTGCATTCTCTTTTAGACCCCATCCAATCAGGCTCCTCTCCACGGAGAAAGCCCTCATTCAGGGGCTATGGCTAAATCTCCTGGTCAAGTCTCAGACTTCATCTTACTCAGCTTCTCAACGCTGTTTGACATAGGTGACCATTCTCTCCCGGAAGCACATTTTTTTAATTTTTTTTTTTTATTTTTTATTTTTGCTTCTAGGGTACCACATCCCCCTGGATCTCACCCTATTTGTGTGAAAGCCCCTTCTCAATGATAGGTCTTCCGTATCTCCCCAACCGTTAAAAGTTCTAGGCTCAGTTCTCGGATGGATCCCTTCTAGCCCTTTCTCTCCCTCCTCTCCCCTTTCCCTGCCTCTCCCCTCTTCTCTGCTCTGCGTGTACTCATGCCTTCGCTGACCTTTCTTCTCTGGTTGTTCATTCAATCTCATGGCTTTAAACACCATCTTAAAATATCTCTCCAGATGAGACCTCTCTCCAACTTCAGATTGATAGGGCCCCTTCGGCATCTAAAAGGCATCTCAGAGGCAGCATGTCCGAAACCAAATTCCTGACTCCCACACCCCTCACAACCTGGTCCTCTAGCAATTACCCCGTCTCACAATATAACTCCCTCCTCTCAATCGTTTAAGCCATCTTGCTGCTGGCTCTACCTTCAAGGTGTGTCTGGATCTCTCACCACCTCCATGCCACCAACCTGGTTCAAGCCTCCAATATCTCTGGCCAGGATGACAGCAATGGCCTCCCACCTCATCTCTTTCCTTCCATTCTTGTCACGATCTTACTAGCACTGAGCGTCCGAGTCATTGCGTCAGCATCTGAATCTGCTCATATCTATCCTCTGCTCAAAGCCCCCCGATGGCTTCTCCTTCTGCTTGGAGGAAAAAGTCAGATCTTTACAATGGCCTCTAAGGCCGTACGGGGTCTTCACTGTTCCCGATCTGATTTCCCACTTCCTCCCTGACAGAGTCTGCTCCGGCCAGACTTGTCTTCTTCGTTGCTCTTGTCTCAGAAATTTTGAACTTGTTCCTCGCACTGCCTGGGTCGTCTCCCTATCAGATAAGTACATGCCTGACATTCTTCCTCCCGTCTGGTCTCTGCTCCAATGCCACCTACTCAGTGAGGTCATCCTTGACCACTGCTTATAAAATAGCACCTCCTCTCCCTTACCTTTGCTACCCTTTTCGTCTCATTTAGTTTCCTTTCTTGAGCTTGTCACGGCCTAATGTATATTTGTTCGTGAGGGCGCGTGGTAGGTTCTTATAGATTCTCGTTGAATGAATGAGTGAATGAATGAATGAGGCCTGGCAAATTCCTGTGAAAGTAATGGCTATTCACTGAACTTCCTTTTTCTGGGTTGACCACTGGCCCCCAGTCCTTGGTGCCTCGTAGAGGAGGGGTTTGTTGCATCCTCCAAGTCTCCGAGGGGTGTTGAGGGGACGCAGAGCTTTGCCCAAGCCCTCGAGGTCCACATCCTGCCGATGGGCCTGGCAGGATGAGAAAGACTGCGGGTGCTGTTGGCACGGCAGGGGTTTAGACACAAACCTTGACAAGGAGACAGAGCTACTTCCCAAGGGAGGCCAAAAGCCAAGCAAGCTCCCATCATAAACTGCCGAGTTTGATGTCCTAGGTTTGCAGAGAATTCGGGCGACAACCCAGCCAAATGAGAGCCCTTCTTGGAGCTGGGGCAGAGGTGCTGGTGGGAGTTGGCACAAGGCCTCCCTCTGGGGAACCCCCAGCCTAGGCATCTCACTTTTGACTCACGAACACCCTGAGCTGGGGCTCAGGAAAGAGAGCCAAGCCACACAGGGCCCGTTTTGCGCTTTTAGTCCTGAGATAGCGATCGTGGGGGTGGAAATTCTCTGCGTTTGTGGAATCATAAATTTTTTAAAGTCTCTTGGCTCCACTTTTAAATTTAGTGCCTGAATAAAACGTTGGCTCGAGCTCCATATTCGATTATTAAAAATCATACTCAGGCCTGGGAGACGAGTATTTACACATCCGTCTGCTCATCTGAAGACCCACACATCAAAATGCAGCTCACATCGGAGTGGGGCGTCACGGGGAGAGAGCCTCGAGAACCGAGTGCCACGTTTGTTAAATGAGGGAGTGGACCTTAAAACCCTTTTCTGTTCTAACGTTTGTAAGGACTCTCGGCTACACTCTCACCAAATTTGTTGTTTGTTATTTTTCCCTTGATTTTTAAAGAAATACAGGATCACGTGTGTGTGTGTGTGTGTGTGTGTGTGTGTGTGTGTGTGTGTGTGTGTACATGAATAAAATGAAAGAAAGGTCTGGAAAAATACAGACCAAAATGACAACAGTGGTTACCTCTGGAGAGGGAGCCAGGATGGGAAGGGGTGGAGTCAAAGGAGACTTTTACCTTATACGTAATGTTTAATTTTTCTAGAATATGTAGTCACATATTAATTAACTATAAACCACCACACGATCAGCATAGATAATCCAGAAGCTATAGAAAAATATAAACATAAAAATAAATATTAAGCATATTTCTCTCACCCCAGAGATGACATGTTTGGTGTTTTGCCATTTTTTATTTTAGGGAAAGTCTCCTAATTACCAGGTCCACTCCCACGAGATGTTCACATCAGGGTTACAAGGATGTAGCTTTTAAAGATAGGTAATAGCTGTGGTTTCGTTTCCGAAAAAGGATGATACATCCTTTCCCCAAAATAAAAATCAACAATAAAACGTCCTGAGGGGTGAGATGTGAAAAATGTCCGTTTTGGCCCATTTAAAAAACATCTGTGCATTTTGTTTTTTGTGGGTTATGGTCCGTAAGAGTCCCAGGCATGATGAGTATTTACCCAAATGAAGGAGGGGGAAACATTATTAACAGAAAGGGAAGAGGTGGACGATGCTGAGATACGGGGAAAGCGTCTCGTTTCTGTTTTAAAGAAAGTTTAATAAAAAGATAGCTTTCTCCCTACGGTTCTATTAGACCTACAAAAACACTACAAAACACCTGTAGCTCAGGTATGGCTGACATGGTGAAATAGATTCCTTAAAAAAAAAAAGGAGCCTATAAACAGCTAATCTGTATTTTGGTTATTGTTTTTCCATGAACTTTAAATGGACTTGTCCAACAGCAACAAAGTGTGTGTCCACGCGTGTGCATGCGCGCGCGCACACACACACACACACACACACACACTTCAAAAGCATCCAAAATATAACAAAAGCCTGAAAGACACACCAATGCCATTTCTGTTAAGAGCTTGGGAGACCAGATGACTCAGCTTCCATTTTCTTGAAATGAAC